>NC_034409.1:141214003-141514003 GCF_002078875.1 Numida meleagris
GGTCAGGCGCTGGAATGGGCTGCCCAGGGAGGTGGTTGAGTCACTGTCCCTGGAGGTGTTCAAGAAACATTTAGATATAGTGTTGAGAGACATGCTTTAGTGGGGTTGTTGGTGGATGGTTGGACTAGGTGATCTTGTAGGTCTTTTCCAACCTAGTTAATTCCATGATACTATGATTCTAATTTAAAGAATGAAAAGCAAAATGAACTTGAATGTACATTAGCAGTAATCTTTTGTAAATGTCTGGAGATGCATATTTGGATATAGAACTTGGATTGTCTTTTCACAAGACTGGATATTTTGTTGTGTGGTTACTTTATTTAAATAAGAGCGTATGTCCTACTGTGAGCTGAATGAAAACATATTTTTGCTTTACTGTATTTTTTCCTTAATAGAATGCATATTGGTAAACAAATGATTCTGTTATCATATATTTACTCTTGTTGCTGGACTAGTTTGTATTGGTAGATATGATATGGGAGAACATTAACCTGCAGAATTTTTCAGTAGTCATCAATTTGTAGCATTATTTTACTGACTGTTTCTAGTCTTCAGTAAAAAAAATACGAGTTTGTCTTATATATAATAAAAAACATCTGTGGTGCTTGTTAACAATACAATTTTGTCACTACTCCAGAGAGTAGATAATCACTGTGTTATTCTTCCTTTCACTGCTGATAGGTCTGGTGACTCCAGAGACATAGGTTCTACTTAGCTGTTCAGTTTGTTCTGAGTTTGTGGGTAGCACTTTTTGTTCACTGCCAAACTAAGCTATTATGCCATCATATATAATGAATTTTAATAGTAAAAATTAGAGCATTATTAATGTTAGTATTTAGGAAATTACTGAAATAAGATGATTCTGATAAAATATTCTCATGTTATGTAAAGCCAACGTAATCCATTGTGAAGTGGTATTTCTGGCTGCAAGCTATGCCTGCTTTTTCTGAGATATCCATTAGGCAGGTGGTTATGACGACGCAGAAGCTCACAAATGGGGAATTAGTGACCAGCATGAGCATTTGAACAGTGCAGAGTTAATGAGTTACTACTATAGCCAATACAGACTTTGCAAAGAAATAGTTATGTAAATATTGTAGCAAAAAGAGAGAGATGCATGGCCAACAGCATGACTTTTGTACAGAGCTTGTTTTCTCAGCCTTTGTGTATGGAAATACCAGCTTCACTCACAGTCAGCACCTAGGGGCAATGAATAACACGATGCATATTCTAACATATTTCACTGGGTTGTTTACATTTTTATTTTTGTGGATGTTATGAACTTATCTTTGAAGCATATCTGATGAGTTTGTCCTCAGAGAATGAATAGCTGTCTGGAGTTTGTTCCACTGTCTTGATTCATGTTATACATGTATAAATGAGGATGCAGATTACTTGATTTCATAGAATCATAGAATGGCCTGGGTTGAAAAGGACATCAAAGATCATCTAGTTTCAATCCCCTGCTGTGTGCAGGGTCACCAACCACTAGACCAGGCTGCCCAGAGCCACATCCAGACTGGCCTTGAATGCCTCCAAGGATGGGGCATCCACAATCTCCTTGGGCAGCCTGTTCCAGCTTATCACCACCTTCTGTGTGAAAAACTTCCTCCTAATATCCAACTTAAACCTCCCCTGTCTTAGTTTAAAACCACTCCCTCTTGTCCTGTCACTATCCACCCATGTAAACAGTCATATCCCGTCCTGTTTATATGCTCCCTTCAAGTACTGGAAAGCCACAGTGAGGTCTCCTTGGAGCCTTCTCTCGTCCAAGCTAAACAAGCCCAGTTCCCTCAACCTTTCTTCACTGGAGAGGTGCTCCAGCCCTCTGATTATGTTGGTGGCCCTCCTCTGGACCCATTCCAAGGGCTCCACGTCTTTCTTGTGCTGGGGGCCCAGGCCTGGACACAGTACTCCAGATGGAGCCTCACAAGAGCTGAGCAGAGGAGGACAATCACCTCCCTCTCCCTGCTGGCCACTCCTCTTTTAATGCAGCCCAGGACATAGTTGGCTTTCCAGGCCGGCAGTGCACACTGCTGGCTCATGTCCAGCTCTTCACCCACCAGGACCCCCCTGTGCTTCTCCGCAGGGCGACTCTCAAGGAGATCTTCCACCAGTGTTTTTTTTTTTTTTTGCACACTGACATTTTAGTCTTCCTTTATTAGATAAAAGTATGGTAAAATAGATTAGGCATAACCACTGTTGTGAACAGATAAAATAGAAACTGACTGCATTTATTGTTACTGCATTTGTTGTTATTTTAACAACTATTTGCTTACAATTAATGTCTATTAGCATTCATCATTGAATGCAGTTACACTTGAATGAATTACTTTCTTTGGTGCTCTTCATGGTGTTGTAGAATAGTTTAGGTTGGAAGGAACTTCCAGAAGTCAGCTAGTACAACCTGCTGCCCAGGGCAGATCCTGTTAGAAGAAGTTGCCCACAGTTGTGTCCGCATGAATTGTAGACTCCTCTATGGATGTAGATTCCACAAGCTCTCTAGGCAGCCTGCTCAGGATTTGATCAAACTCAGGCAAAAAAATATGTTTTCCTAGTACTTAATCAGGATTTCTATGTTCCAACTTGTGTGCATTGTATCATGTGTCACCATTGCGGACCTCCAAGAGTTTGGCTCCCTCTTCTCTGTATCTGATGAGACAGCTGCACACAGGAGGAAGCTCTCCCCTCCACCTTCTCTTCTGAAAGCTGAACAGACCCATGTCACTCATCCCGTCTTCCTACCTCATGTACTCCAGCTCTCTGCCCTTTTCAGCTGTCCTGAGCTAGACTAATTCCATTATATCTGTGTCTTTCTTGTACTGGGGAGCCTCAACCTCAGCTCAGCTCAAAACGAGGTGTGGATGTGGCCTCACAAGCGCTGATTAAAGGGGAAAGATTACTTCGCTGGGTCTGTTGGCTGCACTACTGATGTGAATAGGGGTGAACTGTAGCTGAACTATGTGGACTTGTATTATGTATAGTAACCTTCATAAAACAAAGTTAGAATAGGATTAGCCTTAATTTGTGTCAGCTATTAAATTAGAGTTTTCTTGACTATGCTATCCACATGTTTCTTTGAATGCTAATCAATGAATAATCCATTTTTAGTGAATTATTTTATTTGCTCTTTGGATTATTGATTCTGGAAAGAAAATATTGCTTCAATTATTATTATAACTCTGCCAATAACATAATGTCCATGGACATAGTGGCAATCAAAGTAAAATACAGCACTGTTTAGAAGCCTATTAACATATGTTAGAGATATTGTATATGAAACATCTTTTTTGAAGAGAAATTGTCTATGAGTTATGGACCTAATTTAAGTGCAGTCAAAACTTTTAGGGAACATAGGATCAATTAATGTATTGCTGTATGATTCTACTGAACTTTACCATCAATCAGTAATTCTGTAGAGCCTTTGGATTTGAAATGCTAACAAACTTATGAACCTTGATTAATGCAAAATTTTGGCTCAGAGAGAAATCTAATTTATGGAGAAGGTAGGTGCTGTCCACTTAAGTCTCGATTTATAACGATATAAGAATGGCTGAGCTAAGGAGATTTTTGAAAATGTTAAGTCATGTCAAATTAACACCTTCTGAGGACAAATTATAAATTTACTTCCTCTGGTTCCCAGGGGGTTCTAGAAAAGGTAAATAGTTTCTGAGAATTCTAGTCTTTTCTCTGTAAAAAGTTTCTCTTTTCCCTTTGTGAACTATGTGACAAAATAACGTGATGCATTCATCCAAGTGCTTTGTTACCCCAGAAGGAAAGTTAAACTGAAATGTTGCCATGACATTGTGTCTTCTAGTGGTCATGTTTCCTCCTGAATAATTATTCTGTGCTAGTTGAGTCTATTTAAAATTTGGGCCACCTTTACCTTGTGAGTAATGGTCATTGCATGTCCCAGGTGACAAAACAATTGATTCAGTCAGAGAATTTTATGAATTATAAAAGCACTGCTCATATTGCTATCCAGCTCCTGCAATACTGACGTACATTCAGGCAAGGGGCATGAAATAGCAACATTAAAGAAATCAGATGAAATCAGGGTCTGAGGTGCTTTTGTTTTCAAAACAGTATGTTGATATTACTTACTATCGCTGTTACCATACACTGTTGGCTTCTAACAGGTGTTATGCTGAAATGACTCTTCTGGAAGAACTGAAGTGGGGATAAATGTGCAGTCAGATTGTATTCTGTATATAGGCACTATCTGGGAAGAGAAGACTGAAGAGCTTGTGACATGATACTAGTATTACGGTTTTTAGTGTTATAGGCTATTGTTACTTTTCATAATTTTAAACAAATGTTAAAAACATCTTTACCCTAGAAACTCATCTCTGAAAAATGTAGTACAGGCTATTATTTCTTACTGACTGAGGTCTTCTAAAATACAAAATTCTAGGACTGTCCGTGCAGTGTTGGCTGGCTGCCAACAAAATGTACGTACAAACATTAAAACCGTCTTGTCATGACTTACGAAGTTTTATGAGATAGAGAATTAGACCAAGTCTGTTTGTTTCTTACAACTCTCACATACTTTGATGCTTGAATTCTAAATTATGTTCTAACCTGAAGGATGTTGGTCTGTGTTAGAACTCACTGTGAAATAATGTGAAATAGCTCAGAAAAATACTGTGTCCGTGGTATTGAACTTATTTGAAATAGGTATGAAATAGAGACTGAAGAATAACTGTCAAGAATACTATCTGGTCTCCAATTGACATTAAAAGTTAGATGTTGATTACTTGGTCAAATAAATAATTTAGGTATATGAGAAAATGTGGCTCCTGAATTAATGGATTATCTGAGTTACTCATGCCAATATTTTTATAGGAATAACATATGAAGCATGCTAGCAGATGGCTACTTAACTTTAATATATCTTAAAAAGGCCTAATATTTCAAAAATTAAAAATTAAGATCCAATGTGATATGTGGGCAAAGACTAAGTGCTAGCACATATTATACATGGAATTTAACAAAACCAGCTTACTCTGAATTTTAGTAATAGGAATGTTTTGATTGAATGAAATCAAATTTCTATTTTAATCATTCCTATCAATAGAGTAGAAACGACAGGTATCACTATCATGAATGTAAAAAATCTCCCAGTCCTTAAACAGTGTTCGATCTCATCAGTCATTCAGTTCAGTGAAGAATTCCGAGGTGTTTCAAGAGGTTACTTAATTTCACTATATTTTTGATCCTCTCACATAGAGGATGGGAATACACTAACTTAGGTCATCTTCCACAGCTATACTTAGGTACATCTGCTCAGCAGATACAGGCTGAATCACACTCTCCTGAAACAGGAAAATCCTATGGTACTAAGTTAGCTGCATAATACTCTGTAGTATCAGAGATTTAGCAGAAGTCAGGGATATGTTTTTTGATGGTACAGCAGACAGCGATGGCTTTGTTATCAACCAGCCTCTAGTAGAATTCATTTACAGACAGGAAAGGCAGGGAGACTAACTTCTGATGGACGGACTTTGCTTTTCTTTTCATCAGTATGATAAAAAAAATTAACTCCTACTTTCTAATAAACTGTCTTCTGAAAATCATGAACTGAGCAAGGTAAGGATACCTTACTTTAAAGATATTGTTATTAAAAGGTTTTACTTTCAGACTTTCTATTAGGAGAAACACTCCAAGCAAACTACTTCCATTAGACACATTTGCCCTGCTAGCATTTTAAATGACCAAAGAGGAAAATGTGCCAAAGACCAAGGAACTGCAGAAACTTATGTCCAGGTTGCAAAAGAATTAGCATCCATGCCTCAGCTGAGAATTCTGCCTCCAGGGAACAAGAGATGAATGAAATTGGTTTCACTCTGTAGGCACTGTGAAAGTATATGGAGTTACCTTCATTATACCCTATACTCAATTGCAACTTCTAATCACTGTCACGATGGTATTGCAAAATCTACACCTAGATCTTGTGAAATGAAGGCATGGTTCATCTTGTTGCTCTGTTACAAAAGCAACTCTCTGAAATAAAAGGTGTGAAAGTTGTCTGTCTGCTTAAAAAGCCAAGTTGACCCTTATTTTGGTATTATTATGGCAAAAATTAGAAATGTCTTTTCTAGGATTTAATAGAAATGTTTTTCTTTCCATATATCAGCTAACAAAGGAAACTACAGGAAATCGGAAGTAACGATCTTGACATTTTTGCTATTGTTAAATCAGCTACATTCACAGCAGACTTTAGTAAAAACTAAAGGAGTTGTGACTGGAAATGTCGGACTTTCTTCATCAGTATAGAGTGCTATTCAGTGACTTCAGTATTCCTGCAAGTCTGAAGTCATACAGGAGCTGAAACAAAGCTTAATCTACTCCCAGACCCATCACAGCTAGACAGGAGCTGTTTCTGTTAAATACTGCTGGCCAGGTTCCTTCATTAGTTGAAATCAATGGCTTTCAGCATGTCAGGTGTTCCCAGGCAGTGTTAGTGCTATACAGGCAGCCTGTTGTCATCATTGTTTTTCTGACAGGTGCTTTGGTTGCTGTAGCTGCTCTCTCTCTGCTCCAGGTGAGAGAGGTGAGGACAAAGCTGGCTGGAGGTTTGTTTGAGCAGTATGGACTTGCTGCTGTGTTCAGTTCTTTGCACATAAATGGGGCTGTGCTCCTGCAGTACAGGCAGGTGGAGGAGGGGCAGGCATTTTTGCCTTGTGATGAATACTCTGGTTGCCATCATCTAAACTGGGCTCTGCCATGGTTTCCAGTTGCATATTGTCTCCTTTTTTTTCAGTCACCTTTGCTTGCATTAAATTGCTTTTCACTTCTTCACTTTAGGATTTAAAATAGAAACACTCATCAAAGCTAATTTGAGTGTCTGCAGTTGTCTGTAATTAGCTGTTTACATTTGCGTCTAAAAGAGGCTCTTCCAAAAGGCAGTTCAGCTGGCTTGTTTTTCTCTGTTAACTATAAGGAAAGCTTCAAGTAACAAAGCTAGGTGGTAGCACCTAGCCTTTAGGTATCTCACAGTTAGTGGTTAAGGTGATTTAGAGATCTTTTGTTTTGGAGATTTTTTTGTTTGTAGAGATTTTTTGTTTTGATTTAGAGATCTTTTGTTAAGTGGTCATTACAGAGAATATGCTTGTAGCTGGGTGCCAGCTTAGTCTCTAACTGTGGTGTTAGCTCACTTGTGCTTAAATGAGTTTATTCCATAATAATCCTCATCCAGAAATTTGTCTTGACTCGTGAATTACAGAATTGCTGTTTGATTTACTGCAAATATATTTTTTTTAACCTTCTTTTCAGTATTTTTAACATTAAGCATTCCACCTTCAGCTAATGAGAATGGAGAATTTACAAAATCAGTTTAGTCCTTCTGATAAGTTACAGAAATACAAATTTAATTTCAGTGGAAACCTTGTCAGCTCATTCAGTAGCTTTCAGTAACTTGGTCAGGTCAGTTTGTCCTGGGCTGCATCTGAAAACAGGAGATGGAAATTCTAAAATGTCAGCACTCTGTGGCTTTGGAGAAGCTGTGTACTCCATGGCATTAAATGAGTTAAGGATCAGGAGGTTGTGTCATTTTCAAAGGTCGGATGGGGAAACAGAATATATGGCTCCTGTTCTCCTGTGTCAGTGTGCGTGGATGGCTTGTGGTGCCTGGTGGTGAGCATTCAGTTGTGGGGTGTGCAGGTCACAAACAGGAGTGAGAACCTCAACCTGGAGGGCAGGAACATAGCCAGCAGAGTCAGTGGTGAGGATGAGAAAATTCTGAGATTCTGTCATTGAAGAGAGTGTAATTCTGCAGAGGGAAAAAAACAGGAAGGGAATATTACTTGCCACTAATAGCAAAAATGCTCACAAAGCAAATATGAAACAAAGATTCTGTTAACTTTAGTTCTGAGTTTCCATTATGTCTTGGGATTAAGCGATGAAAATTATTTTTCCTTACGATAAATTATTTTACATACCTATATGAAAAATTAGAATTCTGTCCTACGTATAGTTCTATTAGAATCCTAGATGTTTAGTGCAGGTCTCGTGCTATTCTGTAGTGGGAGAATGTATATTATAGCAAACTGTCTTAAAACTTAAATACTGGAATATCCAGTTAAACATCTGTGGCAGCTATGATTGACAGGCTTCAAATATTATTTCATAACAGTATTGATATACACTATTAGAATAAGCGTTGCAGTCCTGCGTTTGTTGCAGTTTTGCTAAGCAGACGTCCACTGCAAGGACATCGCTTTCCAGCCTGTTGAGATCCTGTTGCTAGCTGAATGTTCTGGTGCTGTTTCCAGTCACAGGAAATTTCAAAAATTAAAACTGATTATCATGAGAAAAACAAAGGGGAAATTGCCCACAGCATGATGTTAGTTCACTGTTACTGTCTGGGGGCAGGATAGAGACTGCTGCACTGAAATATACACACCTGTCTCTATGGTTACTTGCTCCTGGTTTTGTTGGAGTGTTTATTACAGGGAAGTAATGACTCATATTAGTGGGGCTTTTTGCACAATTTTTTCCTTTGATTATTAGAAATCAAAGATATTTAAATTACTTACTGAGCTTATATAGGCAGTATTTCAAAAATAAAAGTGGTAATTTCTCTAACTAGTCAATGGGTGATAGAAATTTTTTGTTGGAATTTATTTTTGGGGCATGGATAAACATGTCCAGTTCAGTGTATTTAGTGAATTGCTGTGGTGATCATAATTTAACCTCAAAGCTGATAAGAAAAAATACGAAAATCAATATATTTTATAATGTATTTTTAAAATACTCTTTCAATATATAGGCTGATGAGATGATTGAAACTTTTTAGTGATGTTACATAAATAAGAGGCATTACCTATATAAAACAAATCATCAAGAAGAAAAATCGTAATGGCATCCAAACCCCTATGCAAGTGAGTAAGAATATTTATGTTAAGCTGTATTTTCATGGAAGAAGACAAAAACTGTGTGGGGTTCTTAAGGTAGTAACCTCAATAAAAAAAAAAAAAAATTGAGTATTGTGTTCACCACCACTGATGAGAGTTTTAAAAATATTACTTTCTTATGGCTGTACTAAGATTGTTGTTTCCATAAACTTTTCCTGGTGTCTGCAGAATAAAATGGCTTCATCAGCTTTTGGTAATGCTAATTAACAAATGATAAAATCCTCCTCCTGAAAAAGGCCTCTTCCTTATGTACTCCACCTTTCATCATTGTGGCTGTTTTCTGTTGAAGGAGAGCTGCAGGTGATGGTTGTAGATGTGAGTTTCATCACATGAGTTTGCCTATCAAATCTCCCAACACAAATCTCCCGGCAATATCTGATGCTTCCAAGTTTGAGCTCTCAGCTTCAAACGTCTGGATCCAAAGCAGCCCATTGTATCCACTGGAAACCTGACAGCTTTGGGATGGCAGGATCCTGCCCAAATAGCTTGTCACCTTCTCAAAGCGTTAGAGTACTTCCAAAAACAAGCAAACATTCATGCACTTAGAACTGGGTAAAGAACTGGAGTCTACCCAAAGAACTGGCATATTGAGGAGGTTATGGTAGAGGCACAGTGTCAAGGATAATTCTGGGTTAGAAGGTACCTTTAGAGATTGTAGTAATCTGTTGAAAATGGGGCCTTCAGTTTAGTTATGCAGCGTGCTATGAAGCTATCTTATGTATTTCCAAGAAGGGAGGTACTAGCAACTTGGACAACACATCTGGGCAACCTATTCCAGTTCTCACAATATAGATTTTTTTTCTTGTGTATGTCCTGGAAACAATGCAGTTTCAGGTAGTGTATTAATCCTGGTTTCGATTAGCCATTTTAAGAGTTGGTGAACCATTAAGACGTCCAAGGGAGCTGCATCAGCTACTAAGACAATCCTTATGGCACTGAATACAGATGGCTAATGAGCAGATGGAGAGGGAAATGAAATTCAGGCTGTCTGTGTAGTAACCCATGAAATCTCTCTGCAGGACATGTTGGCACCCATCTGCTGTGGAGTGGTGTCTGGAGAAAGCAGCTGTGTTATACACTGGTGGAACTTACCACCCCACAAGTTCTGTAGGCATACCAGGTGCTGATAGGGAAGTGTGAGTCCCCTGGTGACTACAGGGGAAGGCTGTGCCTGGCAGCTCTCAACATTGTACTGTCTGCATTACTTATGCCTCAGCTGAACTGAGATGTTATATGGTGATGCTGTGGGTACAGGAGGGGTGTTGAGGCGTTCCTTTCCTTTGGTCTGTGGAAACAGTCATTCCCTTTGATGCTTTTTGTACTCGAGGGAAGGAGTGTTATGTTTTCATGTCGGTTCAACTTCAACAGTTCTGTTTTAAAATACCTTTTTTAACTTTTCTCATTTTTTCCATTGTTTTACAGCAAATGCTGTTAGAGGATTTCTAGCAAGTAAAATGGTCTTTGCTTGACTATTTCTGTGTCTTGACTCTTCACTGCAGGGAACTCCTAAATTCCCAGAACTATTCCCTTTTGTTGACGGCATAGGTCGCTGAAGCAAATGAAATGAAATTGAATTTTTCACTGTCTTTCTCTGAACAGCCCAATTAACATTCATTTCTGTTCTAGTTTTTTGTTTTTCTGGGTAACTTTTGCTATTAGTCACAGCAAGCGAGATGATGAATAATATAGTTCAAAAGCCTCTGATTATAATATGAAAAGTCAGATACTAAACTTGATGAACTTATGTAATAAAGTTGACAAAAATCAAACGCCTTAAACATGCATTGAGATTGTTTTTTAATGAATGAAGTATTCATGGTGATTCCTAAAGTAAACTGAGTATTTCATCAAATTCACTTTTATAAAAAAGAATTATAATATGATGAAGTCATGCTTCTGTCATGATTATTGCTTTTTTTGTAATGGTGGATTTCGTCTGTGTATATTGTGTGTCTGTAACGTACATAGAATCGCCCTCTAATTCAAAGAACAACAAGAGCTGTGTTTTGTTTTTTTCATATTATGAATAGAGTAGCTTTGTTTTGTTTGCTGTAACATCAAGTGATTTTTCCAAGGCTTTTCTAGTACAGGATACAAGATTAATGTAAATATTACATTGTGTGTTATGACAAAGATAAATTATACAATTTGTAATGTGTTCCTTGGAAGCATTTGATGATGGGGCAATTCAGTGCGGTACACAATTAGATACAAATTGAACTTGTGTAACTCTGTAATGGTACAATAATATTACACAGCTATAACCATTCAGAGTTATGTTTCACAATTCTAATTCCGTTGGCTCTTCCAGATGAACTGCTGTTATGTGAATGCATTTTAGAATGGATTTTAAAGAAGTTCTTGCACTGTGAATGAAGACTTTGAGAAAAGGAAGACACACAGAAATGAGAAGTGTTGGCCCTGATCTTTTATTGTTTCTTCTTTTCTCAAGTAAAGGCTTTTAAATATATATTTTGTTTCATTTTGAATTGATGCTGTCACTGTTGCAGAGGATTAAATTAGAAGTGGCCACCTATTTTAAAAAGAAACCAACGAATGTTTGACATATGAACAAGCCGGATGCATAATTTTATTTAAGGGACGGGACAGGAGAATTGACAACAGAAATCAGAGACGGTTTTTCTTCTTGGTTAAGCTTTGTCTTTTCATGGTCTCTTATGTACGAGGACAGTGCTGGGAGTGTTTGACAGTTTGGGTGCTAGGTTGGATTTGTCCACATCATTCTGTTACTAAATAAACCCATGAACTGCAGGTTTTTAAGGAAATAGGAGAAGTTTGGAGATAAGCCAGAAACATATGGGGTGTATGTGTAGGTGGGGGTAGGAGTCAGGTACCCTCGTGTGTGTATTTTTATCTGCATTTGCAGGGGAGAGAGAGTTCACATAAGATTCTCCCTTGAGATCTGTTTTTTCCTCTCTTCTATTCCCACTCCTTTCCTTACAATGTCTGTATGTGATAAGGCCTTGGGGGAGGAGGGTGATTCTTCTGTCCCCAACTCAGTTGTGCTCTCTGTTGTAGCTCGCCCTTTTTGCGTTACAGTGACAACAATGGAGGGGGAAAATGGCACTTCTAAATTATCATTCCCTCTGTTCCTTCTTTTCCTTCTATTTACTGCTCTGTATTTATGCTGCTCCTAAAATGCCAGTAAATGTCAGCTTCCACCCCTTAGTGCTTATTTGCAGTGCTACATGGAGTAGCCCACAGGGAGATCTGAAAAATTTGCTCTGAGTTGTTGATGTGCTTTATCACCACAACAGGCAGGATCCAGCAACCATGGCAGAACAAGCTAGCTGATTGTTCCCAGGCTTGCTTAGGTATTGTCGCATTTTTGCCCTCTTTCAGCTATCCTGTTTGTCCAAGGCTGGGTGAATAAGATTCACCTGGTGACAGACCCAAGACTGCAGATCTGCTTTCCGGAGCAGATGATGATAAATCTGATTACCATCAGAGCAAATGTCACCTTTTTTATTTCTCTTTCCCACAGAGGCAGCTGGAAGAGGTGGGAGTAAAGGATTCAGAGAACACATTATAGTGTAGAGGCAAGCAGGGAGGCAGAGGAGGCTTTTCACTTGCAGTGATTTGTTGCTTATCCTGCAGCGTTCCTGAGAAGCAGGGCAGAAATGACCTAGGCGACAGACTGCGCTATCATCCAGCTAAACTTTGTGCTTTACCACTGAATTACTGCACTGCTTAACAAAATTAGCAGATGTAATCTTTTAGCAGACTGCCTTATGCAATTCAGATGTTGATTTCGTAAAGCCATTTGTCTTTGGCAAGGTTGACAACAAAATAAACTTGAATTAATAACCAGTAGACTAACCAGTCTTCCCTTCTGGTAGACAGTAGACTGCTCTTGTGGTATGACTTCCTCAAGTGAGATATGGCTCCAGGCTGTTGTTCCATCTGTATTTTATACTGGCTCACATTTCTGATGAATTAGGTCTTACAAAGTGTAGGCTTTTTCGTGAATGTGTGTAACTGCTCCTTAGGGCACGTAATAACATCAATTGCTGTTTTATCTGTAATGCGCTGGCTACAACTGAGAAAGTGTTATCGTTCTGCATCTCAGTACTGTCATAGGGGTGTCAGTGTACCCACTGAAAGTCAAAAACAAAGAAATGAGTAATATGTTGTACTCAGTTATTGCAATGATGATGAAATCAGAGAAAAAATGGTAAAATAAGGAGAGGGTAGGGAAGAAGTTTGTTTTGGGGCCTGTTTTCAAATATGCAAAGGAACGCTAAGATCTTACGCTAAATTTGAGGTATTCTTTCTTAGTTAAAGCTGTATTGCCGTGGTAGGATTAGCATGTTCTTTCAGGGCAGAAAATATTGCCATTTCAGACTGTTATGTCTGTTATTTTGGAATGTCAAATTCCAGATTAATTCAGATGAGCATCTCTGACGGTGAAGCGGCCCTCTTATCCATTCCACATGGATTGTTTACCAAGAATGCCATTTCCTTGGTTGTGTACTAGTCTGGCAATGGTGCTGGCCTGGAATAAATAAATGCTGAGGGAGAAGATTAAAGTGTTATTAGGGGAAACTGTTTGGAGAGACCAGGAATGATGCTTGCAAAATAATGAATAGAGACTTAATGAAGAAAAGATTGATCCATTTAGCTAACTAATTGCGACTTTGACCTTCAGGTTTTTTAAGGACTTTTTAAAGGACTAGCATGAACTGCACTGTCAGTAGCAAGGGGTTTTGCTGTCTATATAAACTGCATGTCTGTTGGAGAAGCTTTCTTTGCTTGCTGTACATTAAAGAATTCATTGTCCACTGCAGACAATAGGGAGCCAACAACTTTAATGACTTTATGAGGTTTGGATTAAGCTTCAGCATGAGGTTTTAGTCTACAGTACTAACCCTTCATGTTTTGCAAATGTTTAGACCACATTTCAAATACTTGTAAACCATAATGTTAACGATATGGGATAGTGCATTCACAGGAAAATGCTAAACCAACCTCATCAATAATTCTCCGTTTCCAACAGACATGATGGAAAAAAAAGATAAAGCACTGTAATGTGTTAATCCCTTAACTGTTTTAGGTAAAATCTAACTATATATGTATTTAATCACATGCATTTGTATTCCTTTCCATGTCTACGAACAGAATGCTATTCACTTAATGAGTGTGGAATTTGAACCCAGAGCTTAGTTAAAAGCTGGACTAGAGTGAATGAAACTCACTGTTCAGTGCTATCAGTATGCGAGCATTAGGCTGTGTTAAATCTGAATTAGATTTTTTGTATGAAGTAAGTAGCACTAGAAGCCAGTATCCAGGTTCCTATTAAAAAGAATATTCTGATTTTCACATTAAGCAGAATGTGATCCTGTCTTAAAGATTCCCTCCAACAGCTAGTAACATCCCGCATACACAGTATATGCACTTTAAAGATTCCCCACCATGCCCACTGCCAGCCAGTGACAAGCGTGAAAAGGATTTAGCCAAGGTATGTAAAGCAGATAGGTCCAGCAACTCTCCCAAATGAGTGGTCTCTGTAAATGTAATCCAGGTGCCCAGTAACCCCCCCCTCGCTGGAAGGATGTGGTGGGGGACGCTGGCATGAACTAACATGAGAAGTGATATGGAGAAGCAGTGTGAGTGGTGAGAAAACTGAAAGGGGTCATGACATCCTCTTCTGTAAGAAAAAGGATCAGAGCCGATGCAATCATGCCGTGTGTATTGTGGAGAGTAAAAGCAATTTCTAAAAAAAGATTTGGCTTTTAGTGAGTACTTGTGGGATTATTCAGAGGAGAGTGAATACAGGAACTCCTGCACAAGCTCATGCTCAAATCTGTATAGCACAACTCAGGGAAAACTTCTTGCTTTAGACAAATGGTGCTTAAGAGATGAAAGGTGAGTTTTTCAGCTAGAGAAAGACCAATCATCATCTTTGTTCATAGGTACAATTGAAGGCTGCATGTTGAAGTGCCGCTGGAGATTTGTTTAGTGAGTGGGAACAGGGATAAGTGGTGTCTGCTTCATAATTGCTGAGCATAACAGCTGAAACAGCTAAGTTTGTTCTGCCCTGAGTGAAGAGTTTCTTAGCTCAGACTTTACTAAGAAACCAAGTCTACTTTCTTCAGAAGGGACAGGCTGAAATTATGATGCAAACGTTCTTGTACCATTATCTCCTGATTTGCAGTCCTTGTTCAGGGTGGATATCAGGAAAAGTTTCTTCATCAGAGGGTGGTCAGACCCTGGAACAGGCTCCCCTGGGTAGTGGTCATGACACAGAGCTTGCTGGAGTTCAAGGAGCCTTTGAGACATATGGTCTGATTTTTGGGTGGTCCTACATGGAGCCAGAAGTTGGACTCGATCTGTATGGGTCCCTTCCAACCAGGGATATTATATGATCCCATGATACTGTGATTCTAATACTAACTATGGTTAGTAGGTTGAGGACTTTACAATGGTTATGAGTTAGAAAATATCCTGACTGAAAAGAGTGTTAAGGTTCTCTGCCCTTTATTTTTAATTTGAAAATCACTTACTGCATTACTCTTACATTCTTCTTCTGTTTGCTTCTGCCCTAAATAATTTCTGCAACTGAAATAAAACTTCAGAAAACCCACAAACATTTTGTCTCTATTTACACAATGCATCTTGCTGTCACCTACTGCAAGGAATGATAAATCCTTTCTAGGGTAGTGTATGACATTGAAAATATTACATTAAAACAAAACTTCTTGTCTGTGCTTTTTGAATTGATGACAATGCTGAGTTGTTTAAAAACAAGTACAGATCACCTGAAATAGCTATCACTGAGATTAAGAAACAATGTGTATCGAGCCAGGAATCACATTGCTGGCAAAAGTCAGTCCAGTAATGTCTTCAAGATTTTTGAGAACTGACATTCATTTCATTCAGTTATATCTGTGGCAAGTAGATGCACAATGCTATAACTGTAAGAACACTTAAACAGAGATAAGGAACCAGAGGATGTATAAGGCAGAAGGCGCATTAAATCTGTTGTGAGAAAGTTCATTTGGGAAGGGTTATTTTTTGTGTACCAGAGATAATTTTTCTTTCTTCCAAGAATTTTTATTTATGATATTACTAAATCCTGACAATGAAACAACAGTAAATTTCCTAGCTTTTCTTTCTGCTTTGTAGGGGGATAGTTCCTATGTAAAGGATCGTTGGTGTGTATTTGATGGATTCATGGTCTTTTGTCTTTGGGTGTCCCTGGTTTTACAGGTAATTATTTCACTTACCTTTTTCAATAAATAGTTCCTGAATTATGAAAAATATATAGCATAAACAAGTAATTATGAGATCTGAAAGTATAGCTCTACATGGGTCAAGCTGTTTTTTAATAATATGCCACATTCATTAGTGCTTTGATTACACATTGGAGCATATCTAAATTAGCAGTTTATCTTTTAGTATTTGTCTTGTTTATTTCTTTGTCATCAAGAAGTTAGACATTAATCTGAAGCTTGGAACTATAAACTGTCTGCATATTGAAAAGGAGAGAGGAGCATCTTCAGAGAGCCGTTTGTCCCTTACTCTTTTTGACAGTTGTACTGATCTCCTTCCATTGCGCTTAGAAGGGTGCACTGGTAGCTAGCTTAGGCAACAAAAGGGAGACTGATTCACATGGTAGACATTTGCCATGATGTCGGCATATTGATAGGGTAAGTGGAGGGGTTTGATGTATATGGGCCACATGTAACAAAACCTTTTACAGAATGGAAGATAAAGCCCAATGGAAAAAAATAGTAATAAATACATTTGGAAACAATGTGATAAATTTTGATAAGGTAATGAACTTGGACATGTTGCAGAAAAAGCATAAACTGTTAAGGTACGGGTGAAATTGTGTCCCAATTGGTAGACCTTAACCATAGCCGTTTTTTGGAGTAAGAACAAGTCAAGGACTGTGAGGCTGGGCCTGTAGTAATACAAGGATTGTTATCAGTTCCACAGCAACTGACATTAGGCAAAATTTATCCACTTTTGATAAGTTAAGATAGATACATTGCCATTTTCTGCTCCATATACAGTGCAGGCATTGGTACACTATGTACACGTGTAGAATGAAAATTGGTCATTATAGATATGCACCACAGATTACCCAGCCTATACGTTGCCAGGTTCTGCCTCCATTTTCTTAATACTTTTAGCAAATATTAAATTAAGCAGTTACTCACAGAGTGAGAAATGAGGGTAAAGACAAGGCATTTTCACTCATTCATTACTCTGAAGGAGGAGCTCCTTCTGGAGTGCCTAACCTGTCAAAGTCTTAAGGAAATGGTTCCCTATCTCGAAGCTTGACTGAGAAATCTGTGTCCTAAGTGGATCCATAGAACATATGCAGTGATCTCATGCTTCTGGAGTTAAAAGAAGAATTGTTAGCATATTGGAACATGTAAGGCAATCTGAATGTATCTACTTATCATGTAATAGTAAAAGCCTTAGTGGTGTGCATCGTTAACAGATAGCTGATTTTCATACTGGAAAGTGTAAATCATTCACTTTTAACAAAGAAGAGAGAGGACTAGCACACAACACAAACTTACATGCTGTTCTTGAGTTCTTTGAGATAGAAGCATTATGAACATAGGCAGAGTATATTGAGTGTATTTTTGGATTTTCGTTATGGTAACTCAGAAATGGGTTAAAGATTTTACTATGATGTTTCTTTTTAAAAACATGTCCAAAATGAACCATAAAATGAATCAAGAGAAAATGAAAATAAAAATCGTGTATGGTTTTCAGTTTTAAAAATTTACATGGATACCAAGAGGAACAGGACTGGTTTATCAAGAAAAAAATGAATTACTTTTTTGTAGGTGTTTGAAATTGCTGAAATAGTTGATCAGATGTCACCTTGGGGCATGTTGCGGATTCCACGACCACTCATCATGATTCGAGCATTCCGGATATATTTTCGTTTTGAGCTACCAAGAACTAGGATAACAAATATCTTAAAGTAAGTAAGGTAGTTATCTAAAGAACAACAGACTTAGAAGTCTGAATATGCAGCTGAGAGAACGCTGCTTAATGCGTATTTTCTTACTGAGTTTTATTTTTGGCTAAAAAAAAAAACTTGCCATTTTTGATATCTAAGGAATTACCACGTTTTCTATAATATGATCAAAACTGCTGAATATTAGATAAATCCTAGTGCATTTTGCTAATAATTTTAGCTAACAATTTTCAACCAGTTGGAATAAATTATCTTTTATTAATACGTCAACACAGTAATCAAGAGTTACGTGTGCAAGTGTTTTCGTATGTGTATACAGACATATATAAGCATACGCATAAATATATTTTGTACAACTTGTAATGGTGAAAGTCGTGTAATAGTAATATGTGAAAGGGTTCTCTATATTTATTTGATATAAGCTTTACTTCGTCATCTCGTCTGTGTAATTAATTAGATACTATTTCACAAAAGCTAATTTCCACATTTTATTTACTTTTATTCCCCCTTCTGTATACTGTTTTAACATAGGGGTTTAGAAAAATTGTGGCTCCCTTTTCTAGCTCTGGCACTTAGCAAGAGATCAGTTTTAAGGGCAAATTTTCTGTGGGATGAAATGCTGCTCTCTGTGTGAGCATATTTCCTATTCCACAGTTTTTCAGAGGAGGCCTCACATTGCCTGTGCATTCACTGTGCTGTTCCTTTTTTTTGCCAGGCGTTCTGGAGAGCAAATATGGAGCGTTTCAATTTTCCTTCTCTTCTTTCTTCTCCTGTATGGAATCCTGGGGGTGCAGATGTTTGGAACTTTTACATACCATTGTGTGACCGATGACACGCAGCCAGGGTGAGTCAGCCTGGGCAGGTATAACATGGAACTGTTCTTTAAGTGGATATAAATAATTTCAGTTAGCATAAATGGGTGTAAAATGGTATTAAAATATTTAAAGTGGTCCACCAAAATAAATTCCCCAGGATAATTTTGGGACATGAAGATGTTATGAATTACAAGAAAAATACAAATTTTAAATGTAGCGGAGATTACAAATTAAGGCATTGAGTGGCAGGCTGTTTGAGGGGGTGAGTGTGTGGGCATGCACGTGGCTAGAGTGTAAGTGAGAGAGAACAGAGCAGGGGAGGCTCTGGGACGAGCATTGCTGCTTGTGGCTGAGTCAAGTCACTGGTGTTTTTCATCAGCTCTTGCTGTGTTCTCCTGTCTTTTCCCAGAATGCGCGCGTATGGGTCAAGGCCTAAAGTAAAAGGCAGAACTATCCACAGAATCTCACACTCTTTTTAGGATGGCGTATCACTGAGACATGACAGTTAGATGTAAAGCTGAAGAGCCTTTTTACCCAGCCTATGGAAAATACAATTATATTCTATTCTGATGACCAAGCATGCATCATGTTTTTGATTCAGCACATACTTAAGATTGATTTGAAGCGCAGTATAGCCTTTTCTTGCTGGGATGACCCATGTGATTACACTTCTATGAGCATATCTTGGATATATGTTTGGCCATCATTGTGGGTTTCTATTGCATCTATTTTTTGTTGTTGTTTCTCCTATTTCTTTGGATAGGGTAACACGAGCTCTGGAGTTGAAGCTTTGCTTTTGTCAAAATTGGATCCTTTCATTTTTGTATTGAATTTGTCAGAACATAAAATAAATAGAATAGACATTATAAGAAAAGCAAAACACTGCTTAATTTGCTACTGTGCTGAATAAAAAGACTATTGCAAAATGGCATGTTAAAGATTTTTATAAAATAGGGCCTGTAAGCTATCAAATGTAAAATGAGATTATTAAAAGCAGCAGATCCAAAAAGGTTACAAAATTATTTCAGAATATGTTAGAGATTACATGGTGTTTTGTTCAATGAAAGAGGTGATTGAATTTTTGATATTTTCTTATTTATTTAGTCAATATTATAGTATGTGGCTGTTCTTCACCTAGGCAATGAATGAGATATTTTATTCTAACTTTCCTCTTTTTTAAGAGAAAGTATTTATAACAGAGATTTTTTATTTTTGTGTAGACGAGGAGGAAGAAAATCTTTGTGAAAAATTTATTTGCGGTAATGAAATCTATGGTTTGCCTATTTTTGCCTATGTAGTTTAGGAAAGCAGGAAATGGGATAGAGAACTCAGGAAAGATTGGGCATTATGTAATTTCTTATACCAATGGATGTAGCCTCTCTTTGAATTCAGTTGAAAAAGATGAAGTGGGACATTATAAGGTGTGTTTTCAATATAGACTAACAAGTATATAATTTTAAGGTTTCCCATTAAAAAAAAAATCTAATTTCTTTTGCATGTACTGGGTTGCTCTCTAAATACTGTGTTATTGGGAAAAAAAAATAGGAAAGTGTTTATGGTTCAATTTTAGGTTGTTGAAAAGCTGAATTACTGGGAAAGGTTAAAAGGGTCAAATATCCAATACATAAAATAAAAATAAAAACTTGCCTGAAGTATGTCAAACTTGGAAAAGTCAAGTATACAGAGTTAGGGAAATGTGAGACTTGAGGCTGAACATCAGTCCTTAACTCCTTTTCTTTCAGCATCATCAAGCCTGTATTTTTTTAGCTGTTCAACTGTTAGACATCTAATTTAATTTTTGAATACCTGAGAAAGCTATCTTCAGAAAGTCATTGATCATTTTTCCCTTCTAACTTTAAATGAGGTTGTGTGTGAGGACTACTATGTTGCAAACCTCTTTTTCCTTACAAGTGCTGCCTTACTCATTTTGACAAATGAATGATGCCCACACAATAAATGATATATGTACTTTTTTTCTCTTTGTCATGTGGACTTGTATCTTTCTTGGTACATACTCCTCATTCCTGCCCTGAAAACACTTATTTCTTCTTTTTCTTATAATGTTCATCATTATACCTTGTGAACACATACGCATATCTGTTTTATTCATTTCTGAGGAATGCAGGGCAGCAGCTCTGGGTGGAATTATTCTGTCCTCTCCTTGCATAGGTCATGGCTGATCCTACTAGAGCTGCCTGCAGAGTTTGTAATAACTAACTTGGATTGGGAAAATAGAAATAAAGAATGAAGTAACAGTCATACTGCCAAAAGAGGACAAGTTGGAGGCTGACACTGGTCCAGGATGTACTTAAGAAAGGAGGCAGCATGCCCCTTTGAATCAAGGAGAGTTTACTAGCTGTGACATAGAAGAGCACAAAAGCCTAGACAAATCTGACTTCTGTTTCTCAACTTTATAATCAGGTTTCAACATACTTTCCAAACTGGAGTCTGTCTGTCTATTTGTGTCTCTACCTTAGGTAGTTCTGTTCCAGGCCACGGAGAATGGCTAATGTAGGCTGTACTTGGCATTAAATAACTTAAGAGACTAAAGTGCAGCTTCTAATGAGCCTCAGCTGTAAATACTCCGTATTTCTGAATGTCAGATCCAAGACTCCTAAGTCAGTCTTAGGAAAAGAAAAGCACAGTTAGTGACCACCTTTGAGAACTTCAATTTTGGGTGATTTACTCTGTAAAAGAGTAAATTAAAGTAGAATTCTAAGGCAAAAAGCAAGGATAAAATATTATTATGGACGTCAAGACTGATCTATTTTAGAAATCACTTTTAGTAAGTCTACTGCCTTCTGAATTATTATTATAAAGGAGGCAAATGTCTTATGAAAATGACATCTTAAAATCTTGCTATTCTCCTCTATTTGAAAGGACATAGCAGCCACATCAGACACTCATTGCCTCTTTGCTGCAAGTTCTTTTATCTTTCCGTACTTTTTGACGCCCACACTCCCTGACCTCTTGTCTCTCCACCTCCTCAGTGATTTTCTAATGTTAACTCTGACAAACTGAAATACTGGAATGAGCTAACTGTGGTCTGAGTTTTTAATTCCATCTTATTCCGTCTGTGAAATCAGCGAAATCTGACTTCTTTCCAAAGGCTAAAAAGTTGTTGTTTTTTTGTTATTGTTTGATGATAACCCTTTTTTTTTTTCTCTCTTTCATGTAATCTTTTCTTATTTTGCCAGACTTTTTCCCCATGGGGAACACTGTCTTCTTCCCAGGCAGTTTTCTAAGTCAGTATCCCCTTGTGATTATTATCTTTTTAAAACTCTGCTGTCACAGCTTTTTCCTGATGATTTCTCTGACTGCTATATATATATATATTTTTTTTTTTACTGTCAGTAAGTGGTATACTGCATTTTTTCTCCTGTGAGAGAGGTTTATATATCTTCACACACATGCTACTGAGTGTTTTGTTCTTTTTGTTTTTTTTTAATTTTATTTGTAAGACATGTTTGGCTACGTAAAATTACTTTTGCACAGCATGATTAAATTATATGTATTCCACAACAGAAAATTTTACTTTTGCAGCTTCTTTTGAGATTTCCCTCAGCCAAAGGAAGGTTAGCATGGCTAAAGGCCATAAAAAATCTTAATTACCTGATTCTGTAAACTCACTCTTTAAGGTCCTTTGTTTATGCTTTCAGTAGAGTGTAGACTGAGTATTTCTGATTGCCATATCACCATGGCAGTCAATTTAAAATCCTTCTCTGGCAATTTTCTTGTTTAAAGTAAGAACTGCCCTGGAAAACGTAAGAAAAACAATTACCAAGCAACAGAAAGATCTAAGAAATTTTGTTCATCTTTCACTCTGTCTATGGATAGGTCCCTCAAAATGTCAGAAAATAGATTTAAAGTTTCTAGAGCTGAAAGCTAACCATAATACTTAATAGAGGAAATAAATATGATTAAAAAGAATGAAAGGGATTTGAGGTAATAAGTATGAGTAATTGGGTTTCAGAGAAAAGGAAGAAATCCAAGACCAAGTTTGAAAAACCATTATAACAAGACTTCTTTAACAGGGCAGATTAATTCATTGATGCCAGTTAAGCAAAAAGCACTGCTTTATTTTGTTTGGAATTAATTCAGAATCTCTGCAATGGTGATATGACTCTGGTATTTCCTCAGGGAAAAGAAAAATGGAAGAAATCTTGCTTTTTCCAGGCCAGATGCTATTTAGAACCTATCCAAAATCAGGAAAAATACAGCATCAGACTAAAGGAGAAATAATTCTATTCAGATGGAATCTTATAGAAGAGTGGAAGAAAAGTTTCTGTAAGGGCTGTCACCTCAGCACCAAGGGGAGCAGTCTTCATCCTCATTTCCAGAGTATGCTCATTTCTGAGTATAAATCCTGATTTTGTCTAGAACTGTTAGAAGCAGTTATCCAAAGCAGTTGGACAGTTGATTTCTTTCACTCAGGCTTCCCAGTACTTCTTATTGTCCAGCTCTGCTTTGAGAAAGAAGACATTTTAACAAATTTCTAACAAGGAGAGCCAAATAGCCCCAGCTCTTGGTGGCTCAGTAGTGGCACATGCTTACTCGTGTTAAATTTGAGGGGATTCATGTTTATACAGTTTTGGTTCCAGTGGAGACGTTGCACTTCTGCTCAGCCTATCCATCTTTATGGGATTCCTCTCCTCTGGCTGATAAGTAGTCCTTTGGGGTAAAATTGAGTGGATTTTGTACGTTATTGTGAAACTGAGTGACTATAAATGTGAGTCACATATAGCCACATCTCTTCTTTGCAGTAGGAAAAGTTCTGTGTGTATCTGCAAGCTTTTTCTCTTGAATTGCCATGCTGATTTAGAGCCTAGAGATTACTGAACTTTCTACAGGAAACCTGTAGGCTCAGAGGGATCTTTAGTACTCAAGTACTAGTTTTCTAGTATTTAAAGAGTGGCTACAAAGTGGACAGAGGCTCTGTTCACAAAGAGACACATGGAGAGAACAAAGGGCAGTGAGTACAAGGAACACCAGAAGAAGCTGCTTCTTGATACAACAAAGAAACATTTTACAGTGAGAACAGTCACACTGGATCACAATGGAACACAGTGGAGCCCCTATAACTAGAGCTTTTAGATATGCAACTGAAAGGGGTGATAGATAATCTCATCTAGGCTCACTTGGACCATATTTTGAGGTCCCTTCCAACCTAGTCTATTCTACGATTCTATGGTTTATTGTTCAAGAGGAAGCCAGACAAGTAATGTGGAAGACTGTGGATATACGGATATTCAGAGGTTAGACGGCAGTTATCACTGAACGGTACATCTAGTTGGCAAGTTGGGAGGGAGTGTTGATCTGCCAGAGGGTAGAAGGGCTCTACAGAGGGACCTGGATAGACCGGATCGATGGGCCAAGGTAAACTGTATGAGTTTCAGTAGGGCCAAGTGTCAGGTCCTGCACAACAACCCCAAGCAACCCTACAGGCCTGGGGAGGAGTGGCTGGAAAGCTGCCTGATGGAAAGGGACCTTGGTGTGCTGATGGACAGTCAGCTGAATATGAGCCAGCAGTGTGCCCAGGTGGCCAAGAAGGCCAATGGCATCCTGGCTTGGATCAGGAATGGTGTGGTAAGCAGGACTAGGAAAGTCATCCTGCCCCTGTACTTGGCACTGGTGAGGCCTCACCTCGAGTACTGTGTTCAGTTTTGGGTGCCTCAGTACAGAAAGGACATGGAGATGCTGGAACAGGTCCAAAGAAGGGCAACAAGGCTGGTGAAGGACTTGGAGAATATGCCCTACGAGGAGCGACTAAAGGAACTGGGGCTGTTTAGTCTGGGGAAGAGGAGGCTGAGGGGAGACCCCACTGCTCTCTTCAAATACCTGAAAGGTGATTGCAGTGAGAGCGGGGTTGGTCTCTTCTCACTGGTGACAGGTGACAGGACAAGGGGAAATGGCCTCAAGTTGTGCCAGGGGAGGTTTAGGTTGGATATCAGGAAAAACTTCTTTACAGAAAGAGTTGTTAAGCACTGGAACAGGCTCCCCAGGGAGGTGGTTGAGTCAGCATCCCTGAATGTGTTTAAAAACCGTTTGGATGTGGTGCTCAGGGATGTGATTTAGCAGTGGGTTGTTAGAGCAGTATGGTAGTATGGTTAGGTTGTGGTTGGACTTGATCTTGAAGGTCTTTTCCAACCTGAGCACTTCTATGATTCTATGATCTATCTTAGCCTGGAAGTGCTGTGAAGAAGGGTCACTTCTGGGTATCCAAGCAATAATAGGAAATAGTAAGAAAAAGGTTCTAAAAGATACTCCAGCTTTTGTTCTGTGAGTAAACTATCCCACATGTTTTGAAAACCAATTAACTATATTATTTTCATTTTTTTACTGTTTTCTGAAAGCTGAATATGATGTCTAGAGTTGAATCCTGTCTTAACAATTTGGATTACTGAAGTTCTAGAGTGTCTGGGAAGTCATCCTGAGATATGTATGAGCAATCTGAAATTATCACAGCTATTTTATTATTTCCAGGAACTCAAGGAGGGTGAGTGAGGAATTGGAAGGCAGAAGAGTAGCAGAAATTTAAAAAGGAGGAAGAGATAAGAGAGCAAGAAAAGCCAGGGAATTTCATGTTACTTAGTTGGAATACCAGTAAGTTTACCTTTTATACCTGAAAGAATTCTGTAGTAAATAAGCAAACAAAAATTTGTAAGCAGCTGGAAGGTAACAAGGAAATGAGAAATAGCTAATATGGATTTGTCAAGAATAAGCTATGTCAAATCAGATAATTATCTTCTGTGGCAGGTTAACAGATGTGAATTGACAGGAAGAGTGGATGTCATATATCTTTATTTTAGGAATGCTTTTTAACAGTCTCACAGGACAATTTTTAAGGCTGACAGTTGAAACATTTAAGGTGAAAATAATCATAAAATAGGTGGAAAATGTCTTGGAAAACATTCTCAGTGAGTTCATATTAATGGCTCGCTGTCGCAATGGAAGGAGTTGTCAAGCGGGGATTCATATAGGTCTGTTTTGTGCTATTTGGAGTTTTCATTAACATCCTGGATGATGACAAATAGTGTACTGAAGATGACCTGCAGCTGGGAGGGACTGCAGATATATTGGAAGACAAGGTTAAAATGAAAATGATCTTGAGAAATTGAAGACATGATCAGATTGGCTATTAGGAAAAATTTCTTCTCAGGAGTGGTGAGGCATTAGAACACGCTGACGAGGGAAGTGGTGGAGTCACTATCCCTGGAGGTGTTCAGGAAACGTGTAGATGTGGCACTGAGGGACATGGTTAGTGGGCATGGTGGTGATGGGTTGACAGTTGGACTAGATGATCTTAGTGGTCTTTTCTAATTTTAATGATTCTATAAAAAGACTGAATGAAAGTCAGCAGGGACAATATACTGCACTTAGGACAGATGATGACACAGCATTGTGAGGGGTATTGTGTAGGAGGCAGTTCTTCAGAAAGTTGTTTGGGAGCATAGTCGAGGAACAGAGATGAATAGAATAGTGGTTTGAAAAATTTGTAAATTGTAATATCAGACTGTGTAAGAATTGTTTGGAGAGAGTCTAAAGGAAAAGCAGAAATAGTCTGGGACAGGGATATATATATCATGTTATGTTGAAGTTTCATAACCAGCCTTATATTTCTTTGATTTTCTGTGATTTTTGATGTAAAAAAGTTGAATATCCTTATCTTCAGAATCCTAAGCACTATTTGCCTTTGCTACAACTCTTTTAAAGGGGATTACATTGAAAGCTAGGAGGACTGGATGCAGGAGTGGAGCTATTGTGTGTTAGGGCAGAGGTGAGAGAATGGCTTGCTGCATCTTGTTGTTTTCACTCTCTTTGTGTATAACTAATGTTGGAGATGGGATGTGAGAGTGCTCTTGGATATTTGTTTCATTTTTCGTTATACTCAGTGATCTGCATTGTTTGCCCTTCACACAAATGCACTACGTTCACTTTTTTTGCAGCGCTTAAAATACTGATCTGTGTGTTCCTGCTGTAGCAGGCTCTGCTGGGCACACAGATGCCTAATTTGCCCAACTCTCTTCATGGTTTTGCAGTTTACTGTCCCTCCTGTCCCTTCCATCTCCATGTCTGCATCACTTTCCCCCTGGCTTGCTTCAAACAAAGGTTTAGCCTCCTCACACTCTCCTTACATGAGGACAAACAACTGTTAGCCACTCAATATCTCCTGCTGCCTGCCTTTTTTCTTGAAAGCCATAGCCATTGCCTAGGGGCAGTATTAAAACCGCAATTCAGCTCAAATTCCTGTATACTTTCTACCTGACAGATTAATGAGAAGAGCTCTTCAGCTAGTAGTTGCAGAAAAAGCTTTCGTTATGGACTGTAAACATTTAATTTTCTTACTTGGTCCAGATAAAGCTTGTATGCTTGAAGGCTAGACCAGCTTAGGCTTTAAAACTTGGATTTCTTGGACTCCTAGCAGAGTTGCAGATTCCATATTCTTAAAATTATTGACTTTACTGGGGGTCTGTAACCACACTTTCAAGATACTATTCTCTGTAATGCCGTCAGTGAAGCCCTCCCAGCAGCTAAAGCAGTGATCCAGTTTGTCCTCTAAGACTTCCTGTCAGCCTGGCAGTGCTATAAAACCAAGAGATCACACTGCTTTCTCCTGGTGGAATGGCCAGTTCCATCATCAAATGCCTAGTAGTGTTTATTTGGAGTTAGCAGACTAATGCTGAAAGTTTGTTCTCAGGTGCCCAGTACTAGCAGCCTTCTTATTTTGCTGTGCCAAGAGTCCCAGCTCTTGCCCTTTCAGATGGCACATTAGTCACAGAGCTGTGTAGGTGCATTTGATGAAGGCATCCTGTGTGTAGTATTCACGCTTCACAAGGCAAGCTGTAGGAAGGAATTTGTGTTGCATATAGTTCAGATTTGGAGTCAGGGCAGTATTGTTTTGTGATGTTGACAATGAGCCTGTTTCATGGCTAAGGTGGAAGCTCCTGGGTTAACAATGTGGTGCCAGGTAAATCTACAAGTGCTGCCTTACTGAAGGTATCCTAGAATCACTAAATGGTTTGGGTTGGAAGGCACCTTTAATATCATCTAGTTCCAACCATCCTGCTATAGTCAGGGACACCTCCCGCCAACCACTAGGTTGCTCAAGGCCCCATCCAGCCTGGCCTTGAATGCCTCCAGGGAGGAAGCATCCACAACCTCTCTGGGCAACCTGTTCCAGTGTCTCTCCACTCTCACAGTAAAAAATTTCTTCCTAATATCTAGTCTAAATCTACCCTCTTCTAGTCTAAAGCCATTTCCCCTTGTCCTGTTGCTACAAGCTCTTATAAAAACTCCCTCCCCAGACTACCTGTAGGCCCCCTTCAGGTACTGGAAGGTCACTATAAGGTTCCCCCAGAGCCTTCTCTTCTCCAAGCTGAAGAGCCCCAACTCTCTCAGACTGTCCTCAGGGAACAATGCTCCAGCCCTCTGATCATTTCTGTGGCCCTCTGCTGAACCCACACCAACAGCAAGATATCCTTCTTGTGTTGGGGGACCCAGAACTGGGTGCAGTACTCCAGGTGGAGTCTCTCAAGAGCAGAATAGAGGGGCAAAATCACATCCCTCGACCTGCTAGTCATGCTTCTCTTGATGCAACCCAGGATACGGTTGGCCTTCTGGGATGCAAGTGCACCTCCAAATACTTCCCCTCAGGGCTGTTCTCAAGCCTTTATCTGTGCTTGGCATTATCCTAACACAGGTTCAGGACCCTGCACTTGGCCTTGTTGAACTTCATGAGGTTGGCATGGGTTCATCTCAAGCCTGTCCAGGTCCATCTGGATGGCATCCCTTCCCTCTAGCATGTCAAGTCCACCGCTTAGCTTGTTGTCATCTGCAAACTTGCTGAGGGTGCACTTGATCCCACTGTCCATGTTGCCTACGAAGGTGTTAAATAGCACCAATCCGTGAGGTACAACACATTGAGGAGACTGAGCCATTGACCGCAACCGTCTGAGTGCAACCATCCAGCCAATTCCTTATCCAGCAAGTGATCCATCCATCAAATCCATTTTTTTTCTGCAATTTGACGACCAAGATATCATGCAGGACAGTATCAGCTGCTTTGCACAAGTCTGAGTGGATGACATCAGTTGCTCGTGTGGCTCTGCTGCTATGAGTGCTTGTGAGCTTTGATGGACAAGGATCCCAGTTTAACTTTAGGCTTACAATTTTCATATTCTACATATGTTTCCCCTGTATTTGGGAAACAGCTACTCAGAAGGTATTTTTCTGCTTTTAACCCAGGTAAGTCTGATATGCAAACTTAGGGGTTTTTTAAGTGATTCTGAACATATTTTAAAGTCAAAATGGATCCAGTCGTCATCTTAGATTGTTTCATACATTTCCCCTGATGCCCTTACAATTTAAAAGAGAACTGGGTTGTTTTTTATTCTTTCTTCTAAGTTCTCTGTGAAAGGACTTTATTAAATTTTAATAGATACTGTATATAACATGTATGTAACGATACCCCGTGGTGAAATGCAGCTTCATGCAAGCTAGCTAGATTTGTTTTTGGCTCTTCCTTTCCATTTCCCGTGTTTTAGTACTAATAGTAACAGTCTCCATTGCTGTGTGAATTTCATTCATTCGTTTTACTTTTTATCGAGTCTTACATTAACATACATATCTTGCAATTGCTATTAGACTCAGCTCCCTCCTGAATGATTGTAGCAGTCACAAAAATGAGCTGTCATAGAGTTGTTATGCGGGATGACATTTGATAAAATGTCAGTGTAGTACTGTTCGTGCATACTACTCGAAGAACAATTCCACACTGGAACATTTGTATTTTCTTTTCTGAGCTTTGCTCTCATGGCTGGCTGTTCATTTCAACACTGTCTATAGGAAAGATTTCTTCTATTACTCATTTTTCTGCCTTCATTGGCCTTGTTACTCTGAAGGGTAATGACAGACTGAATTGAATTCTATTTCCTCTAATTCTGGTAACAAGTGATGAAACCAATGGACTGTCAAAGCTGTTAGGTAGCTGCAATCATCGTGCTCTCCTTTGGTCAGTGACAGCATTGGCTTTGCATAGTGTAAGCAATCAGTCCTAAGTACAGGGTCATTTGGTTTTGATGTCAGCACCTGCGTTAGGAACCTAAATGCCTTGAATTCCCTTTCTGGCTTATGGAGAGAGGTGGTTGTGGAGTGTGACTGTTGTGGTTTAACCTGGCAGACAGCCGAGCGCCGCACAGCCATTTGCTCAGTCCCCCACAGTGGGATGAGGGAGAGAACTGGAAAACAGATAAAACTCATGGGTGGAGGTTAAGACAGTTTAATAGGACATCATCAATCACCCGCTGACCTATGCCCAGCCAGTCCCCAGGAAGTGGTTGTCCCTCTGACCAGTACCCGCAGTTTTCTTGCTGAGCATGATGTCATATGGCATGGAATATATGGAATATCTCTCTGATTGGTTTGCATCAGCTGTCCTGGCTATGCATCCCCAAGCTCCTTGCACATCCCCAGTTACTCTCTGGCAAGGAAGCACAAGAAGCTGAAAAGACTTTGGCGCTATGTCAGGACTGCTCAGCAACATTGATGTGTTTTCAACATTATTCTTATCTTAAATCCAAAGCACAGTGCCTTACCAGCCACTATGAAGAAAATTAAATCTATCCCAGCTGAAACCAGGACAGACTGAGCCTACCAACCTCCAAACCTCTGGAGATGTGTTTCAGACTCTTCAAAACTGCTGAGAAGTGAATAGGAATAGATGAAACATCAAAGACTCATTTTATACGCTCTAATTTAGGTCATATATGAAGTGAAAAAAACACACAATCCCAATCAAATCAAACTTAATACTTAATATCACTGCCTTATCTAATAGGCAGTTCAATTTAATCATGCCTTACATCTTAGGAGACTGGATTTAATCATAACTTATGAATAAGGGAATAAAAACAGTACTTGTGTTAATTTGTTGAATAAGCATTTAAGCAATTTTTTTCTTGAAAAATGGACCTAAGAAATAAAAGAAACTCCAAGTTCTGTCTATAAGGGCTCCAGTTTTGACACTAGTGAAATGTGTGTAAGCTACCAAAGAACAGATACTGAAACCTGAAACTGAACATGTAAGTAATCAATAAAAGATCTTAATTGAAAAACAAGAAATAAAAAATATTTATCATAGGGCGTACATACTGAAATCACCATATCACTTAGTCTGACTTAATTATGTTTCTCCTTTATGAAATACTATAGCTTGCTTCTGAATCCAGTATCTCTTCTAGATATGTATCTGTTCTTGGTTAGAGTATTAACAGAACAATAATTTATAAGCAAGGGAGCTTTTTATTTATACCGAAAGATGTTTCACTGTTAAAAACCATGTTCCTAATTCATCATCTTAATTTGTCTGATTTCAACCATTAGCTTTCTGTTCTCATTACACTTTTTCATGCTAGATTACACAGAACTGTAATTCCTAGTACCTTCACTGTGTGAATTCACTAACATGCAATAATTTAGGCACCCTTCAATGTACTTTCTAAAAAAACTAACATCCTGTAGCTCTGTTACTGCTAAACGTGCTTTCCCTTTTTCTCATTTTCATATTTCTATCCTCTCTCCTTAAACTTCAAACCAATTTCAATAGCTGAGCAAAATCCTGAATATAATATTAATCATAATTCGTATGAATGTAATACAGAGAGGAACGTGAATTCATTATTGTTTTGCTTGTACATCCTGGGAAAGCCCTGCCTCTTTCTTGCCATGATGTTACTGTGACAAATATAAGAGAATGCTCTATAATGTCACTTTACCTTAAATGCTCACATAGCATCTATGTTCTACAATATAGCATTTACATCCTCCTTTATCCCCTTTATTCCATAGGCCCTAAGACATAAGGCTTGCTTGCAGTGATCCTACCTGTGAAACTTTGCATTTAGCTGTATTAAAACACATTTTGTTTTGTTGGACTCAAGTAGCCAAATGATCCAGACAACTTTACTTCCCAGTCCTTACTGTTTTTTATGTTTCTACTCTGTTCTTGATTTTGTACTTATTTCTCCCTCATTGGTTGTGGTAGATCATGATGATCATTTCTTGACATGTCAGTTAATCAGTTTTCAGGCCGTTTATGATTTACTGATACTATGTAATACCAATTTTTTAATTGGCTGTGTTATTGAATGAATTGCTTTAGGAAGTCTTAAGTTAGACAATTTCATTAGGCAAATCGGCAATTTTGTCTGAATTATCCCATTAGGGTGAGAATTATTTTCTGTAATCCATACTGCCTGCCATTAATTAGATTCAAGTTCTTTGCTGTTTATCAATTAGTCTGTGTAACAGCTTATTCTTTCTTTTGTCTCTGTTGATGTTAGGCAAAGCAGTCATGCTGCTTGTCCTTTAAAAATAATGGCATATTGGCATTCTTCTGGAATTTCCCTGCTATCTCAAGTTTTATTAAAAATTAATAGAGAGATGAGAAATGCCCTCAGTTATTTGGCCTGTTGATTTGAATATAATTATTCCTAGCAGATGCTATCTAATATTCTCTTCACTTACTGAATCTTGAGTAGGGAAATCTGTGTTTATGAAGTTAAAATGTAAAATATGGAATGTTGCCAAAGCTGAAACTTTGTGCTTATACTGTCCCTAAACTCATGAGTCCTTCAGGCACACTCTATCTTATTTGTTAATGTAATGAAAATAATAAATAGATATCAGAGACAGTATGATACCAGACAGCTTTAAAAGCTTTATAGTTATAATTACATATATAATTATGAGAAACATTAAATATGGATGATGTTTTCACACTTACAGTTTAAAAGATAAAACAGATTTTGTTCTCTGATTAGAAACAGAAAACTGATTCTCTAAATTTGCATGTGGTGTGTGATGACTTTAGACCTGAGTTCATCTAGAAATAAAACATCACATTAAAATATTGCCCTTGGGAAGACTTCAGAACATGAAAGGGAGAACTGTGCCTAGAAATAACAGTAATCTTTAAGCCAGAGAGGTACTCTGAAATTTCTTTAGCTACCACCAGTGATTTTGGATGATACTGTTAATGGATTATCTAGAAGGTGTGATGATTCAAGCAGCAGCATTGTCCTAAGCTTAAATGGGAAGCACAAATTGGAAAATCTAAGTTAACGAGATTTTCAATAGAGATCAATTATGGTATGACTCTTCTGGTTACATGTAGGAATGCTGACGGAAGTGCTGGCTAGTAGTGCAATTTTTAAAAATATGACTAATAATAATCTACTACTGAAAATTTTAGAAATACCAGTCCAGAGTACTAGGCAGAGAAATGTTCAGTTGGCCTCTCAGAATGAATTGTTTCCTTGTTCATCTTGCAAGTGTTTGGGATTTTATCAAGGCACCCTATTCAGCAAATTACTTAAGTAAGTAAGCTGCTCCAAAAGTAATGCCTTCTATTTTATTATGCTGGCCCACAACATCAAAGATGGATTTTGATGGTATGGCAGTAGAGGTTAAACCTTCCCACTGTTACATTTTGTTGCTGTGTGACAGATGGTAGCAGAGGGGCAGTCTGACAGAATGGTGTCTGACCTGGAAGTGTGGATGAAGCACAGGGTGTCACTGAAGTCCTCCATGCAGAAAAATTGCACCCATTGACATTCATCGATGCTTGCTGAACATTTATGGAGACCAAATAGTGTATGCTGGCACAGTGATGCAGCTTTTGACAAGCACAGCATGCAGGCTCTTGTTCACTGCTGGCAGAAGTGTATTGCTAATGGTAGTATGTTGAGAAATAGTGTTCTGTAGCTGAGAGTTTGTTCTATCATATAGTGTTATTGTGCTCTTTGTATCTGTTGTAGTTTCCATGGAAATAAATAGGAGGCATTACTTTTGGAGCTGTTCACATCCACGTACATTGCCTAATAGAGCTTTTCAGATGCTTAAAGATAGTTAAGTACTGAATCAGCACCTTAATACTTTAAGTTGATATTGAGTAGGGCCCATGTAGGAACAAAACATTTTAAATCATGGTATACTGAAAATGACCGGTGATACTGTAGCCAGTTCTGTGTTAGGAGCTTAATATATTCTAGTCCATGTAGACTAGTCTATGCTTAGTACTATCCTGAACCAGAACACAAACTGCGTGGTGACGTCCTTCCTAAAAAGCCCGTGCATGTATAGGTAGGTACAGGTCTGTAATCAGAGATTCCTCCTTTTTAGCCTAAATTGTACACAGTGCATGGAGACAGCTTTTCTTCTTCAGAAGATGGGTTTGTTGTGATATGAAAAATGACTGAGAGAGTGATGAGGCACTGGAACAGGTTGCCCAGCGAAGCTGTGGATACCTCATCCCTGGCATTGTTCTAGGCCAGGTTTGGTGAGACTTCAGGCAACCTGATCTAGTAGGAGGGTTGGAGCTAGGGGATCTTTAAGGTCCCTGCCAACCCAAATAATTCTGTGATTCAGAAATTCTACATTTATGTTATTCTGTGACCTAGGTTTAAATCAAGCACTTAAACTGACTGCTTTGCATTGTGATGATGGATCCAGCAATACTTCTAATAATACATCCTCTCACTGCTATCCCTAGGATATGAGGGATTTGCTAATGCAAACCATAATGTACAATTAATTACCAGTAGCCTGGGTCCTGCATGTGCTTTAGCCAATGAATTAATTTTCATCTCTGAGAATACTGATAAAATGCTGCCTTTTGATAATCCTATATTATAATGGCTTTTGTATCATAAACCTAAAGTACTTAAAGCACACAACTGGATATGAATTAACATATTGTCATAAGAAGGACTTAATCCTTGAGTGACAGATACTGATCAAGTTTACAAAAAGTGAAATGGGTATACGTATGCTTGTGTGTCTATCTGTCTTTGTAGTTAAGCAGATGGTTAATTTTCTGGGCATTCTTTAAAACTTCAGCTGGAGGTATACGTGTGTGTGTTCATCCATGCAGATGTGTATGGCTCTCAGGCATCATGAAGAAATGGCTACAGAATGGATGCAGCTACAGTTATTATCTGCATTTATAATGGCCTAGGAAAAACTGTGTGGGAAGCTTTAGTTTCACACTGACAGATTTAGAATAATCTATTGCTATCACATGCAGCGCATAAAAGCAAGAAAAATAAAGTAATTACTGCTCCTGTTCACCCAATTTAGTTGTCAAAACGCATGTGTGACTTTGATTAAAGGATGAAGACTTTGAGAAGAACAGTTAGATACTACTCATACTAAAGGGCAGACTGGAAATTGCAGCTGTTCTGTGGACAAACAAGATTAATTGAAATGATGAATTTTAAGGCTCTGGGCTGACGCGTCAAGATAACAGGGTGAATACTTACAAGATCTTGTTTGTAACTTTCAGCAGTTCATTTTACATGTATCTGTATTAAAGGTCTGTGCTGTGACTAAGAAGTCAAAAAGCAACCTAACTTGAATGGAAGAATGCTACGGACCGTTTTTTGCTCAGGCCATAACTCACCCTCATTAGCTTTCCAAGTCTGACTTGAAATTGCCCCGGGACTGAACCAAAAAGCAGAATTTCCATATGCCAAGAGAACACAAGCAAGGAGAAAACTGATGCTGCTTAGCTTCATGCCTGTTCAGCACAGTTGGAGCTCTGCCATATCACAACCTTTCTTATCTTTTTTTACCCAGTTGGCTCATAGTACAGGTAGCATAAATCCTCACTTCTGCACTTAGTACTATTCGTATTGATTTGTAGACCCTAACGTGGACCTGCTCAGAATGTGATTTTTTGCTGATTACCTCTTAGCTAAATCACTTCTTGAGAAGCAGGGTGGCTTTGATTCTGTCTCTTCCGTGGCAAACAGTTATGTATTTTCATTATCAACAACATGCTGTGAATGCCAATGAGGGATCGAGTGCCTGAGCTTCTCTTTATAAAGTTTGGGGGTACTTGGGTATTTATTCATGTGCGTATGCCACAAGCACAGAACAAGGAGCCACAAATTTACTTCCCCTCTCCCCCCACCTTTACCAGCATAAATTGTACTGAATCTATTCATTATTTTCTTCACCTTTTTTACCAAACCCTTATTGGCTTCTTTCAGAATTGAATCGGATCTGTTTCCGTCAAAATAGTATTTACATCGTAATAGCTCTAAAAGTGTAATGATTTGACTTCCTTCCTGTCTGTGACCATGGTTATACCTGAGCAAGATTAAGAGCTTGGCTCTCTGTGGTAGAAACCTGACCTAAGCAAGGTGCAAGAAACTAACACATATGTGGCTGACAGTTCATCCACGATGATCATGTTAAAGGGTATCAAAGCTAGTTTTGACTGCAGTTGAACATGTTCTCAGGATTTTCAAAGGAGACTGAAGCAGTAAGCATCCAGATTCCAATAAAAAGCAGCTGGAACAGCTCTGTTAACTCTTGCATGTCTTTTAGAGTCTCCATTTTTGCTGAGGTTTCTAGGCATTCTTATGAAATTTCTACTGTTTGTATTTCTACTGTCAGTACATAGGACTGAAGTCTTATGAGTCTGTAAGTTCATCTTTTACCGTAAGTTCTTAATGAAAATAGCGTACATCCGAGAACATTAGGTAGCAAAAAGAATAGCTGATATACTTTTCACTTTACTCTTCTTACTTTCAAGTATTTAGTTTTGCTATGAGCTGAGTTTATATAACACCTTAATTTTGTATTTTTCACAGAAATGTAACCTGGAATAATTTAGCTATCCCAGACACCCACTGTTCCAGAGAGCTAGAAGAAGGTTACCAGTGCCCACCTGGATTTAAATGCATGGACCTTGAAGATCTGGGACTAAGCAGGCAAGAGCTGGGCTACAGTGGCTTTAATGAGATAGGTCTGTCCTACTGGTAAAATCAATTTCAGTATACATTTTAAAATGTTTATGAAATGAGTAGAACAGATAGCTCCTGTCTGTTTGGAAAAGATATCTAGTGCAGTCAGAATTCTGCTCAAGTAGAACATGTGCCAGAAAGAGAAGCTGCTATTTGCTTTGGAATAGTGAAGTTATTTATTTTTATATTGCTTGTAATTCCAGGGTTTAAATACCATTATTTAAGAAGAGTTTACTGTTGATTGTCATCAATACGCAAATGCAATAACTAATCACTGTGTTTTATTTATGGTTCACTTTAGAGTATATAATTCATCTTATTTGTCTAATTTTAGTGGGAATTCCTATGCAAAACAAAACAAAACCAGCACCAGAAAAACAACACCAAATCCCTCAAAAAAATCCCAAACTACCCAGAATTACTTTGATAATTGTCTTGACACTAAAGAGGAAGGGGAGAAAGTGACATCATGTGTGTCTGTGGCAGCGTGGATCCAAACTGCTGAAGTTAGAACATCATTCAGCAAAATGGCTGAGAGGCAGAGAGAGATCATACTACTAATGTAATATTTGTTCTGTGAGAAACATGCAGAATGACCTGGAGATCACAGTCTCTGCAAGCTGGCGTGTACTGTGCCATCCCCATAGGGACATATGTAGGAGCACAGAAAAATAGTTCAGGAAAGATGGCAAGGATATGGGCAGCAGTGGTGAGATCCACATCCAAATGGAAAATGTGCAGCTATGCTATCAGAATGTTGTGGTTTTCTCACATTTATTTAACAGACTAAGGTCCAACAGGACCTGCAGCTGTGTGTTTTCATGAGCACAGGTAGGGAATTCCCTTCAAATGAGAAGGCATGCTTACAGGCTGTATTCTTTCTGATGCCTGTCTCTGACTTTGATAAGCTTATTTTTCATTTTTCCTGGCATGAACTCTAGCCAGTAGACTTTCATCCTGGCCACAGCTAAACTTGAAGGTAATAGAAAGGCTTGATGATTGAATGACTACAATCCAAAATGGTTTTTTGCATACCAAGATCCTTTGCAGCTGAATTCATTTCAATTGGTTCCCAGGCCATGGAATTTGCAGTCAACCAGAGAGTTACAAGAATAGTCTCCTGTTATAACAGGTACTCTATGATACCAAATAGATTCTGAAATGAAACTGCAATTTCTGTCCTTTTTTCCTGATGGGAAAGGGAAAAAAAAAAAAAAGATTTTAACCAGGCTCCCTTCTGTTTCTCCCAGAAGGCACAAGTATAACAGTTGTACCCAATACTGCTAGCTGAATAGCACTTCTGGTTGTAGCTGTCTTTTATATGAAATTTTTCTTCAGTAAATATCAAAGAACAACTTTGTCTGATCTCACAGACAACCTTCAGATTCTTAAGTTTGTGGCATACTGCCATGCCTGGGGAAATATGAGCTGAGTTCAACTCAAGGATAAAAACATCCACATGCAAGTTCTCTAGTTTGAGACAGTTTGGCAGTGAAGCGTGGGTTAGGTGCATCATCAGAAAAATTATGCCTCAGATAGATGGAAATCACCTTTCTAATACTGACATACAAAATTAGCTGTGGCACTGAAAGCTGTTATTCTAGCTGCCTACCTGGTCACCAAGGAACAGTAGTTGCCATGTGTTAGATCAGCTTAGGTGAATGGATGATTGGAAGAAGGCTTGGAGTGCTTAATGAAGGAAACCATTATGTTTTTAATGACAGAGCAGGTTGACAAAGACATGTGAAATAGTCTGTCCAAGGGTGCCTGCAAAGCAGATTTTAAAAGCTGCTGAAACTCCAGTCTCCTGAATCACAGTCCTGACTTTTTTGACACGTCATTCTGATTGCTGTATTTGAAAGATCAAAGATTGCTAATAGACATAGGAGAACTATCTGTAGTACGTTGTTTTCATCTAGATGTTAGTAATCAGGATATAAGCACCTCTCAGTATCGTAGTTAGAAACTGACAATAGAAAGCTGATTACTAAATTTCAAAATACTGCGTAATTCACAGCAGCGACAAAATGTTAAATAAGCTTTCTTAAATTAGGAATGTTAAAAACAGAGTAATAACTGGAAAGTCTATCAATATTTTATAAATCTCTGTTTTGTGATGTACCTTTATATGTAGTTAACAGGTAAGTAATGAAGTAGATCTTTTCTGTGTAATTACAGTATTTTATCGTGTATGTTCATTGATGTTTTACTTCTGCATGTTATTATACAGCCTGTCCTTTTGGATCCTGAAGTGTATCATTACAAAAATCACAAGAACATAGCACTTTGACAGCTAGCATATTATTACTGCCACTTAATTTGTGGTATAGAAGTATTTGATACTTCTCTTTGTTTTTCTTTTCTTAGAAAAAAAAAGGGGGGGGGGGAGCTTTTTTACAGCTTTATTATGGGGTGATCGACCTGTCCCCATCAGATAAAAGTTAATAGAGTTCTTTATACTGTGAGGACATGCCAAGCAGGTAACAACATAATTGAAAAGTCCCTTAATATTGGCCATACCCTGCTCACAATTTTATAGGCAGCTTTTACTTTAAAGGGATGGAAACTGAAAAGATAACATAGGTTTTGGTACTTGACAGTTTCCAGGTTTTCTGTTTTTAGTTTTGAGGTATTCTGTTCATCTGTTGTATCTATATTTGAATGCATGCATATATGAATTTTTTAAGGAAGAACATAGTTGTAGACCATTGATAAATATGGCTTGAAGTTATCTTGTCAGGATAATCTAGTCTATCTCCTTTCTGTCTGAAGCAGATTTCACAATCTTTCCAGGCAATCTGTTGCGCTACTTTGTTGTCTGTACTTTCTTGAAGTCTAACCTGAATCTTTCTTTTTGCAATTTAAGATCATAACTTCTTATCTTGTTCAATATGGACATAGACAAACTTCAAAAAAGCTTTTTAGCATCTCTGAAGATCATCATTATGCCTCTACTACCCTCTAAGAACCTGCTAGACAACATAGTTCTAAATGTTTCAGTCTTTTGCTGTAAAACTAGTATATATTTTACACCTCAGATTATTCTTGCTGGCCTTCAGTAGACTTTCTCCAGCTAACACACCTCTTTGCTGAAGTTCAGTGCTGGCAGAATATTCCAGTAAAGCCATTACTTAATGTGTTTTTAAGCTTTACTGTCATTTCTACATCCCAGTGAGATGTTTTCCACTTTCAAAACAGCATGATGAGGGTGATTCATGTGTTTTCCTGATTTGCTACTGCCTTTGTGTCCCTTCGTAAGAGCTGCCATTACTGTTTTCCAACCTGTATTCACTTACTTGATTATTTATTTTAAAAAGTAGAACTTCACATTTGTCTCTTTTCAATACCATGCTTTCTTATTTTTTTAGACTATTTCTTCAGTTTGCCAAGTTCTTCTTGAGTTTTATTTCCTTCTCCCTAAGTACTTTCAGTACCTCTTAGCTTACTTTTATCTGACATCTGATGAATACTATTTATTTTCTATCAACTTGATCAAAAGTAATCCAGATCAGAAACAGATTCTTATGGAAATTCATTTGATAGTCTTCCATCCTGACAATGTGTAACTAGTAGCTGCTTGTTAGGTAACTCAGCAAATGGTTTTGTACCCGTCACAGAATAGTTTCTCCTAGCCACATTTCTGTTTGGCTACTTTTCTCAAAGAATTATGGTCAGCACTCACACAGGTATATCTTAGAACTGTTTATGAAGCAAGGCATCAAATGAAAAATTGAGTGAAGAATAAATTATCTAAGCCCTCTGTACCCTGAACCCGTTACTCTGTGAGGTTCTAAGAGAGAGAATAATCTGCTAGGTGAAACGACTTCAGACGTTTAAGGTTCCAGCTAATGAAGGGTTGCAAGGAGTTACTGGTTTTTCTGGTAAGTGGCTCAGGAACTCAGTAGAAACTCAAATGCTCTTTCCAGCAGTTTGACACACAACTTCTTAAGTAGATGTTGTTCCTATGCAGAAACAACACGCTATCTGTCAGGATGCCTGAAAGATTTTTCAAATACTACCCATGGGGCTGAGTGGGTGTAAGAGAAAGGAAATGAATGAAAGGCTTGGCTGACTGTGGATGTGGGTGGCAAAGCTCCTTACTACTGACTATACCTGTATAGTACTGTCAAGCTCTTCTCTTTTTCAGACTTCTTGGCTGATTTTGATTCAGGCTTCTATAAAAAGATTGATGTTTGCTTCATATTAGAACAGCCTTCAGCATTGACTCACACTGAGAGCATCAGGTGCATTCACAGTTGGCCTGTTTCTCATTTTACAGTCTTGTCTGTTTTTCCAAGCAATGTTTAACTTCATAGAGTGTATCTGATAGTGTGACAGTATTGTGAAGTGTGCAAATACTTTGAGCTAAATATGGAGAAAAATGACCTTCATTCTATAAATTAACCCAAATGACTGTACAACTCATTAGATGTGATTGTATTTGCATATTTTCATCCAACATATCTAAAATGCATAAATATAATTGTTGAATTAAATAGGAGCATGGGAGACTTGGCAGTTGGGGAACTGTAATAAGTACTTCCGCCTTCTGTGTCACTGTCTGTGTGACTGTGTGTCTACCTCCAGACATTGTGTTTAATGTGGCAGTAATTGCTGTCAGGGCCACACTAATGTTACTGGTAGGGCTGAATGCCTGGGTGCTGCTGAAAAGGGTGTCATGTAGAAAAGAAAAATACAAGAACCCCTCCAGCCCCCAGTACCTTTTGCTGGGTCTTGGATAATTTTCCTTCTTACTTGTACTTTCCATATAGTACAGATCCTTTTTGCTTTCAGGTTTTTGTAACGTCTGGCTATTTAGCATGCGTCATGGGTTCAATCATCTGTAATCACCTACATATGTACACTTGCTGCTACTTTACTGATTTTACTCTTCACATAATCCTACAGACTTATTTTTTCATTAGTTACAATGCTATGTATTGCTTAAAATATTCTCAAAAGGAAAGAAAGACCAGAGTGAAAGATCCCTGAAAGTCAAAAAATATTCTACAAGGTAAGGGAAAGAATTTCTATGCCATGAAAGATCATTTCAAAGAAGGAAGCAGGGGATATTATTCTATGTTGTATCGCCAGTCTGTTGCTTGCTGGGGTCAGTACTCTATGGAATGATAATAATTGCATCTGGTACATGCCGAGAGTGTTTGTCAAAGACTGCCATATTAATGTCCATTTTATGTGTAGGAAATAAACGCACAGATGTTGTATCTTGGAAAGAATGAAATTCCAATGCTAAGGAGTGCTTCAAATAGCATATTAAAAAAAAAAAATCTGTATTAAATATTTCTCCCATTATAGTAACAATGAACATTGTTCAATGACACAATGAGCCAGCTAAATCATCTAATTTCATGGGCTGTAGAACAGCAACAGAGCTTGAGGTCTCAGATATTTCACATTCATACTATAAGGACTTGTCCCTTATGATATGTGACCCAAAATTTAAATATTCTTGTCACGCCTACAGTTGAGAGCCTTTTTTTAAACTAGTAATTAGGAAAAAAGATTTTTTATGTCACTGTGAAAAATGTCTGCCACAAGTAGCATAAAATTGAACCTAATTTAATATTTGTTAATGGAAACATCATTGTGTGACCGAAGTCAACTTATTGACAACCTCTATTCACTTATAGCTGTTGTTTTATTGAAAAGTTTTAAAAATTATCAAAATAGCCTATTTGTTTAGCCATAAATTGGAATCTTATTTGCCAAACACTGGAGTTACACTGGTTCTTATAGGGGTTCTTTTAACATGCGGAAAAAACCTGAGAGTGTGCAACCAGTTTGAATTGAAAAGGCACTGCACTTAAGAGTAGAGTGCCATTAGGTCCACTCTTAGAAGGAAGGAGAAGACAAGAAAGTAGAAATGACATGATACTTGTCTCTTGGTAGCACTGTCAGTAACAGCCTGGTCTTTCTGGGTCCCTGGTGGGAGCCAGAGGAAACAGCTGAGTTGGCTCTTGTCCAAGGCAACTCCTATTTAGCCAGCTTTGAGCTTTTCAGGTTCATGAGGAATGGTGAACTACAAATTGATGACCAGAATAAAAATATTAGTAGGTTCTTTGTTCAAAGTAAAAGATACAGATAGCCAAAAGGATTATAGGGTTGTTTGCAGCCTTCTAAGATGCTGCCTTCCTTTCTGCCCTTTCACACAGAAGACTCCATCTGAACAAAGCCAGTGCGGTTTTACATGAGCACACAGGGCCAGTAATGCAGATAAGCATCAAAATCACAGACTGAATCCCTTGGCTATTGGTCTATTGGTATCTGGGATACCAGAAAGCAATGAGCGGATGTAACTAAGTCAGGGTCACCATTTAATTGTACCAGATAGGGAGATGAGTTCTTCTGTGAGAACTGTTGACTCGGTAATTATTTCATCAAAGCTTGGGGTCAGACTCTTTTCTTCTGTAGAGGATATGTACATTTAATATTATGTACTGAGTCTTAATACTCCATTTATCGTACCACATGTATCATAGTATTAAATACTTTGATAAAAAGACCTAACGGCATTCTACTTATACAGCTCTTTGTGTCAAATGCTTGCATGTAAAGTGCCTAATAAGGAGGCCTTCATCCATGACAGTGGCCTGTGTGGTTGTTGTGTGGCAACATGACAAGTGGTAGCAATGCTAATGTGTAAAGTTGTGAGAATGGAATCAGGGAAGCCATTCACAGTGCCTAGCAATGAAAGTGGTATTTTCTAAATGTGAACCAAAATGACTGAAAGCATACCCCAATAGTCAGCTGACTGAGAAACCTATGAAAATGATTATTTTTAATATGGCAGTAGGTTTTTGATTTTTGAACTGGAATTTTTACCTAAACCTTGCAGATGGAGAGTAACAGGGCCCTGATTCCAGCTGAGGCACTGTTGTGGGTAAAACAGATTTTGCTCAGTGAATTTCACTTGATTTGTTTTATTGCCAATTGACATAAACTTTCAATCACTGACTCAGGTATTGAGAAGCAAAGAAGACAAATAAGTAAAGAAACAGGGAAAACACCTTCACTCCTTTTCTTGTCTCAGTTTCAGTCTGCACACCTCTCCTCCACATGTCCTAGTCCCCACTCCCTGCTTTTGCTTCATGTGAAGTGAAGTTGGGTACAGAACCTGGGTTAGGTGTGTAGTGGCTTCTTTCTTTCCTCTCCTTGTTTCATAGTTTTCTTCTATTGCTTCTTCCTTGCTCAGGTCCTCTGCTTCAGTATGGGTTTAGCCATGGGCCACAGTCCCTTCAGGAATGGCCTTCCTCTTGTGTGCCTCCTGCTGCCAAAACCCCTGCAGACGCTGCTGCCTTCCTAAACCCTGGCACCTAAATAAACAGAAGCAGGCTAACTTTGCCTTTGAACAGGAAGCTTTAGAAGGTGAGGCAGCATTTTTGTGAGCCCAGAGAACTAAGGGAAATGGTTCATTTGCCCTGTGTACTCAAGGTCAGAACAGTTTAGGATCCTTGTTGTGTTTTTCCTCTAGGGAAATAATTCTAGTTACGAAGGGTATGAGCACTGTGGGCAGTGAGCCACGGCTATGTGAATGAGGAAAACAATTTCAGGTTGTACCTTACATATAACAAACAAGGTGAAAGGGGGTAAACTAGTGAATCCCTTTGTAGGCTTAAGGCACAATACTGTTTTCACCGCTTGCAGCTTTCTAAGGACTGGGTTAGTAAAGTCATGCTTAATTTTCCATCAGAAAGAGCTTCATGACAGAAGGCCTTCCATTTTTGCTTTTGGGTTTTTTGTTTAGCAGGAAAAATACTAATGAATTGCAGCATGTTGAAGTTAAATATAGACAAATGTAATTTACAGGATACAGGATAGTATCTTCTAGATCAAATTTAACTCTCACAGAAATACGATATGTCAAATCCAAACATTTTAGGAAATTTTGTAAAGACCTACATCTATTAAGGTATCTTGATAGTTATAGCTATGAAGCTTTAAGCTTAATACCTTGAAGCTGTTAAGTTATCTTGATACTTCGTTGTTGCATTTTTTCTGAGAATTTTTTTTTTAATTATTTGCCAGGTTATTACAATTTTGATGCTTTGTTTATGTATTGCTTCTCATACTTCAGTGTCATGTAAGTGGCTGAGTTACCACTTCCTCCTCTTCTCAAGAAAACGGATTTCTGAATACCTTAGCTTCCAAATGCAATTAATATTGTCTTACAAATTGAATAATTAGGACAGTTTCAAACATTCTGGTCCATCCTCTCTCTACTATATGTATGCTTAGTAGTTTTGCTAGTAACTTAATGTTAAAATAGATAATAAGAATGACATAACTTTGAACTGACAAAGATGAAAGATTTATCAATGCATTGTGCAGAAAATTCATTTTGGTATTACAGAATTACTCAGACTTGTCTTAAAAGCAAAATCATATGGCTTAATTCTCAAATCGGTGCACCAAGAGAAGGCTGTTGTTTAGGAGCAGAAACAGAAAAGAAAGCTAGGCAAATTTCTTTTAGTAAAATTTGCTTACACAGTTCAATATGTCCAGTCTTGACAGTGTCCATGGAACATAAATTTCATGTGTTGCACAGTAAAGCACAGTGTGATAAACAGCACCTTTCAGCTGACAGCAATAAGCTTTTCCCCTACACACATTTCTACATTCTGCATAGTGAACTTTATATCTTGATCCTATTTCTTCCCCTTCTGAGTGAGAAATATTAGGAAAAAAACTTTAAAATTAGCCACATAATTTTCCAAGAAGCTCACCAGTTCTGTAGTTTCCATGGCTGTGTTGTTGAGTAGCATTCAAGTGGTCTTTAACTGTTTTCCATGCTCTGGCAAGGATAGCATGTGTTATGTTTGTCACTTGTCCCTCTTAAGTGAATGCTTACAGTTTATTGCTATGCCTATACTTCAGCCCGGCTCCTGAAGAAGGTCTCTTGGTTCGGATACAATTCTGTCAGAACATTTGTGCTTCTGTCGTAAGTGGCCTCCAAGATGCTTGTGCTGGGTTGTTGCCTCTGTGAAGTTATTTCTTCATCTGTAGGCAGCCATATCCTCATTATATGTATTTTCTCCGTTTAAATTTATTTGAGAGTTTGTAACCCTCATAATCAAAACACCAATTTTTAAGCCATTTCTCAGGATAACTGGACAGCAGAATAGTTTAGAAATACTGGTATCCTCTGTATGGAGCTTTCTCCTGAGCAAACGTGGAGTGATTGGCCCTTACTTGTTCACTTCCTTTGGCCATAAATAAGTTGGTTATCCTTTGTAAGTGACTTACTCCTCCAGCCTGACAGAATGGGGTTTATACCCTCCCTGAACTATGCATGTAAGTGAGTATCTCTGTACATGATTGGATGTTAGGTTAGATATTGGGAAAAGTTTCTTCTCAGAAAGAGTGGTAATGCAGTGGAGCAGGCTGCCCAGGGAAGTAGTGGAGCCATCATCCCTGGAGGTTTTCAAGAAATGTAGATGTGGCACTGAGGGACGTGGTTAGTGGGCATGCTGGTGATGGGCTGACAGTTGGACTAGGTGATCTTAGTGGTCTTTTCCAATCTTTATGATTCTATGATACTTTGAAAATACAGTATTTTATTATTTAAAAGTATTGCACTAAGATTTATGAAAAGCAGACAAATGCATGTGTTTCATTATTCTTGATAGAGATTAGATGTAGCAGTTACCCAAGTCTATGGGGGATGATAGTGGTTTTAGAGTAACAATTAGCTCTGATTAGCAAAAATTCTGGGACACGTGGCAAAATTATTATTTCTGTAGAAAGATTGAAAAGGCCTTTCAAACATGAGGTCCTGATGAAACTTCCACTGAAGAGGAGTAGTTTGCAAGAAATCTTCAATTTATTATGATTTCATAATTTAGTATGACAATTCTACCTTAAACAGATGGTGTCATTATAAAATGGTCATTCTCTAGTGTAGGTCTGTGATAGTGAGGTTGCATGGATTGTGGAGAAAACAGGTCATTTCTTTACTTGTGAGGAAAACAGCGCCAAAATGATCAGACTACCAGGGAGCATGTTTCTTGAAAATCTTCAGTCTCTTCCAGCTTCTGAAATGTTGTATGTGTGATGTAGATTAAATTTTACTGAGGAATGAATTAGTAAAGAGCCTTTCATGAGAAATTTGCAGCAAATTAAAAGGACCTGTGTCTTAATACAGTACTACTCAATAAGCGGCCTGGATTTGGAATTAAAAAAAAAAAAAAGTGAGAAACTCCAACTTACTGCCTTAGCTATTCAGTGTTTCTGTGTACTTGTGACTTTCCTTGTTGACACCATTTTACTTGCCTCATTAATTGAGATCTTTTTTTTTTTAATATTAATGGTTTATAGACACAGAGCAAATAGCAAAAGTAGCATCCACTGAATTAGTTCTGTTACAGTAACAAATGATTTGTGGAAGTTGTAGAGTTTGGAGAAATTAAGAGTAGTTTGAGTGGTCCTCCACAATTTTAATTTATTGCTGTGCTAATCCCAAAGTAATTGAGTCTTGCATTAAACCAAGCAGTCAGGTGAAACTAATGTGAATAGATTAGTACAGTTGTCTTGTACTGACAGTCGAAGAAAACTTTATTGCTGCTAAGCAAATTTGCTGGAACACGCTTCCCCTGGCATTCCAGGGTATGAGGTGTTAGTTTCAACAGCCAAGTAGTTAGCTCTGTAAGGGAGTAAAACAACTTTCCAGAAAGCTTTACTTTTTCGTCTGCTCTCAATTTTGTTTGTAATAGTGGATCTTTAGTGGTATCCATCCAATTCTTCTCTATATAGTTTAATATATTGCTCATGTCAGTACAGTATCCCACACAGCAGGTAATGACCTGCCTGACATCTGTGCTGTGTGCCTCGTCCATTCTCTTTCATTCTCTACTGTGCCTGGGAAGAATGAGAGAATGGTCTGCACAATGAACCGATATATTTTAGATAGATTTCATTTTGAAAGTAGATAGTTTGAAGTTTTCCTTCTAATATACCGTCTGATAAGGATTTATGTGGTAGGGTTGGCAATGTTGAAAAAACATACTTTCTGATGTTAACTGAAGGCCATAAATTTCACTAATCATAAGCTGAAGGGATGGAAAAGTGACAGAAATGCTGTCTTATGAGAAAGTTATAAGAAAGTGAGATTTGAGCCATCTCAAAGGGAAGCTTTAATTGCATCTTGTTGTTTTTTTCCACTGTAAATTGCATACCCTCAGACATGTCAATCTCTTATTGACATAGAACTTAATGCACTGTTTCTTAACTTATCTCAAGTAATACAGTACTAATTTATGTATGTGTAACTTTATCCCGGTGATTAGGAGGAGATCACAAGCATAATAATGAAAAAACTTACAGTTCATTAGAACTCACTTGCACTGGCATTGCCTTCTTAATGGGCTAGATTATCACCACTCCTCCTCTACTGCTTAGTGTCTCAAGAGGTCTTACTTGCTCCAACATACATTTTTAAGGAGTTGTGGAGTGGAAGTCGCAGTAAAATACAGTGCTGGAGACATTGTAACTCGTGTTGCAGGAACAGAGGGAGCTCCTAGGAAGCCTTCACATTGTGCTCAAAAGAATGTTCTGAGGTAAATGCCCTGTTAAGCAGGCTCCACAGATGACCGCTTCATGCTTGCTTTCTGCGTTCCTGCTCCAGCACAGCAAGGCCTCCCAGTGTGGTTTTGAGATGATGTGCACTCTGTGAAGACAGAGGGGGAAATTTGCTTTTGTACTGCGGCAACTGTTTACTTATAATTCCTGTGGGAAGCGTAAGTTAAACACTCAGGTCCGTTATCTACAGTGACTTTTCTTGTTCCTCTAATGCAGAATGCTAGCCAAAGGGTCCAATAATTTTGAGAGGCTAAATAAAGCAATCAAGGGATACGTGTACGAAGAATTCTATGGTCAAAGGAAAATAAATACATGTTTAAGACCCTCTCCTTAATGAAAATTTACTAAGAAAATAAATAGAAATATCTGCTTCGAGTAAACTAACCTCTCTGCCCACCACTGTGCATAAGAATTTAAGAAAGGCAATAACTGTTTCTGTATGGATTGCTACTCAACACCTCACAGTCTGACAAGGAGCAGAGAGCAATCTGAAGGAACAGAAAGTGGAATTACAAGCATGAGGGTAGTGTGCACTGCTCTGAAACAAAAGACATGACTGATTTCAGCCACACTACAGAGCAGGAAGCTCTTAGCCAATAGGCAAAGCATGAAGATAGGCAATTAGAAACCTGTCATTCCATACCAAGAAAATTAGATCCTATCAGTTTAATTATCAGTCCGTGCCATTAAGACAATATAGCTCTGCATAATGAAAGCTGCAGTTATAGGATAATAGAGGTAATTGTTTTCTCAGTGGAAGATTTTCACTTTCAGACAAGAGCTTCTGTATGTGACCACTTTACAGGCTTTGACCTTCAGTATTTGCATAATGCTTGAGACGCATTGTTTTACCTTGCCCCCTGAGGTTTAATTATTTTATCCTAAACAGCATTTTTGTAAAGCTTTTGAAATAAGCAAAAATGCACTACAAATAGAATCTATGATAGTCATGCAACAGACCCTTCTGCTATTGTAATTAGAATGTCTTACCAAATCATCTTTGATTTAAGATTTGATAATGCAGAGCCAGATTTCAGTTTGGTTTTCCCACTTCTGCTGAGCAATAAGGGGGAATAATGCAATTCCAGAAAATCTGCATCACAGATGGTCACTCTAGAGGGGGTACCATACATAGCAGAAGCCTAGGTGTGACTCCAGGACGTCAGCTCATCAGTGCTGACTGACTTCACACTGTTGCCACTCTGCTTGTGCCCTGTGGCAAGTCTATGATGGCCTACTCCTTTTGCAGTAAATGGTGTAGTCTCAGTTTGATCCTCTGTAACTCACATATTTAAACTGTGTATGTTTCCTTTCCTAAGTGTCTTTTATACCAACCGTTGGTTGGTACTTTCAGTTGTTGCTTTATTGTATTCCAGAGTCGGTGTTATTACAAGGTGAGGTGAAGAACTTCTTTCACAATATCTGTTATGCTGTAGCAGAAATATTAAGTCATGGCTTGAAACAGTGATTGAGCACCTGGTGGGAAGGCGGGGCCAGCCCAGAGGAGCTCAGGTGCATGCAATGTACCTGAGTAACCGGAACAGGTGGAGCCAGGATCCACCCCTTCCCAGACCTCATTTAAGGGTTGGCAGTGGAGGTAAGAGTATCTCACTGGAGATCCTTGCATACCTGAGGCCTTCTAAAGGTAAGGAGCTTTTTTCCTTTGTTTCTGTGCCCATGGCTGCTGTATTTGGGTATATCCTTGCTTCCTGCAGCCTATGTCTTTGCTACCCTGCTATCACTGCTGTACTTTTCATTGCATTATAGTGTTACGTATGCACTGTATTTGGAAAAGACCTAGGTTGCATGGTGAAAGAGTAGTAGAATATTTTGTATTCTCTGTGAACTACTGAAATATTTCTTCAAATAATGTGAGGACTACTTAATTCCAGTTCCTGCCATTGTCATAGAAACTGAAAAAGAGTATAAATGACTTGAAAGAATAAAAGCAGTATCTAAGAACATTAGATACCTTAAATATTCTTTGCATCAATCTGATATTCTAGTGATCAAATGGGGAACTAGATTTTGCAGTGTCTAAAAATAAATCTAACACCTCTAACAAACAACTACAATGCCTGTATCTTTCTGTATGTAGGATGCACTTCTGGGAAATAAATCTTCTTTGCCATGAGGACATTTTTCTTCAATGAATTATTTCAGTGTGCAAATAATTGCTGTCTCTCTAAGTAGAGACCTTTCCCTTAGCACAGCTAGCCGTTAATTGAAGTTAGGGTGGGGTGGAACCAGGCTGCACCTCTTTGTCACGCAGGTGAATTGCTTTCAGCTCTGCTCCACAGCAGAACAAGGTTTAATGAAGATTAAAGCCTGTGAAATAAAAAACACTACCTTCATACTTATTTCACATTTGTATTAACTGACTGCAGTTCCAACCAGGTGGATTTACAGTGTCTTGCAAATGACCCCTGGAAGGCAGGTACAGACTAGAGGCACAGCACCCTACAACCTCCATGTGAGTGACAGCAGCCGCAGAGGCCTTTGAGCTCTGCAGGGTATGAGTGTGGAGCATTACACGTAGAAACAGCTGGGAATAAAGATGATCTCTATAGGTATTTTTAATAGGCAGACTCTTTAATGAAATAAGCACCTTTGGAAGTTCTCCCTAATATTCAGCAGAACTGAAGACCTCCTGTTCCATCTCTGAAGGTGGGACTGATCATCTTGGAAAGTGTTGAGATAATTTTACTTACGCGCTGTAGTCAGCATTTTCCACTCTCACCTGAACGATCCTGTAGAAGATTATATTCTGCTTTTCCAACAGAACCGGAATACTGCCACCCTGAAGTACAGAGGATTACTGTAATGAGCATTACTTTGCCTCATTTCAGTAAGGGATGCGGACCATAGTTTATGCCTCTTAAGAGTGCTTAATTAGTGTCAGCTCTCCATTTGAGAAGTTTAGTTCACATCTGAAAAGGAGTAAAGCACACAACAGTATCATATAGCAATAGAGGCAAGTAGCAGTGTGCTCTGGCAGCCCAGAGGGCCAACTATGTTCTGGGCTGCATTAAAAGAGGAGTGGTCAGCAGGGAGAGGGAGGTGGTGGTCCCCCTCTACTCGGCTCTTGTGAGGCCCCATCTGGAGTACTGTGTCCAGGCCTGGGGCCCCCAGCACAAGAAGGACGTGGAGCTCTTGGAACGAGTGCAGAGGAGGGCCACCAAGATGATCAGAGGGCTGGAGCACCTCTCTTATGAGGAAAGGTTGAGGGAACTGGGCTTGTTTAGCTTGGACGAGAGAAGGCTCCAGGGAGACTTCACTGTGGTCTTCCAATACTTGAAGAGAGTGTATAAACAGGAGGGGGATCAATTGTTTGTGAGGGTTGATAGCGATAGGACAAGGGAGAATGGTTTTAAGCTGAGACAGGGGAGACTTAGGTTAGATATTAGGAGGAAGTTTTTCACACAGAGGGTGGTGACGCGCTGGAATAGGTTGCCCAGGGAGGTTGTGGATGCCCCGTCCCTGGAGGCATTCAAGGCCAGACTGGACGTGGCTCTGGGCAGCCTGGTCTAGTGGTTGGCGGCCCTGCACTTAGAAGGGGGGTTGAGGCTTGATGATCTTTGAGGTCCTTTTCAACCGGAGCCATTCTATGGTTTGTCTCGTCACTGTGAAGAAACTTGCAGTAACTATGCTCCCAATTTTGGCACTTAATTTAAACAACTGCAGTAACCAGGCTTCCAGCTAAGTTGTACACTTCTATAATTAATGGAAAAATTAAAATTATTTATTGCAGAGGTTTCAAAAGAACTGAAAATAATTACCCAAATTTTCTATCGGGGGTCCTGTTAGCCACCAGTGGGACAGGGTGCACAGATGCTGTGGTAATGTGTTTAAGAGAGAAAACTTCAGTTATCTGTTTTATTTATAGGGAGCTGAATATACAATGCTGATTCATCTTGACAGAGTTACCCAGGGGCTGATAAATTTAAATAAAATAGATTAGTCACAACAGGACTTCTGTATGTCTCTGCTGATAAACTGTGGTATTCTTTTCATTAAATTACCTGCCTATGGCAGGTTTTGCATGTTTTCTTTAATGATGGTATGTGTAGTACTCACATAGCTAATACAGAAAGATAACTTAGCTGTACTTGGCATACAAATATGTTTTTCACATTTGCTTTCCTTCTGCTATTTCCTTTTTTTAGACGCTTCACTTACAATTCGCAGGTTAAGTGACAGTTAATATGTTTATTGTCTTCTCTCAAACAAAAAAAACAGTTGTGTTACTATTTAATCCTCCCCTCTTTAAAAAAAAAAAAACTCCACCTGTGTTTTCTTTATTTTCCTGGTTTGCATTTCATGTATAATCGTAATTCTTCATTTCCTGGATCTTTTCATTTTTCCTCTTAGTGGCTTATATAGAACAGTGGACCAATGGTGATGATTTGCAGAGTGGTAGTGGCAGTGGTTGGAAATTGTTTACTATGGGAGATGTTGAGTAAGTCAGCATTCTACCATTATTATACCATAGATGTGGATATGTATCTCACTGACACCCACATATCAAGATGATAAATGCCCTGGAAATAGCTAAGGATATTGACTAAGTTCACTGGGGCACTAAGAGAAATTCTGAAGGGAGTTTGGAATATTTGGAGAGGGTACTGTTCTTAAGTAGTTGCTCTTGAAAACTTGTACTATTCATTTAGTTGATGTCTGTATGATTATTTCACAATCAGATTAGTTTTTGCAGTCTTTTTACCTGGTCAATCTTTTGTCAAGTGAAGAATGCTGCTCCTGCTATGCATTTACTAAAACTAGTTAATCTGCTCTACAGTACACTTTTACAAGCATCTTAATCCTAATCAAAATAGACTGTTAGTAGCTTCACACCTATCTGCTGTCTTTTCTCAAGTATTTTGCCAAATTTGTCAGATATTATGTTTAATCTTATCATACCAAACTTGCTAGTCTCCATCAGCTTGTCTATCTCTAGATGCTTTCTGACTTCATTCATTCCTTAGAAGTGCTATGACATCTGTACCACACGTGCATTCTTAGATATATAGACTCTTGGTATCTTTGAGGGCTATGAGTTGTTCATTTTTTCTAAATTTTTGGTTAGTTCCCCCCAGTCCTTAAGCAGTCCTTCATTTCAGTTAAATATTAGCATCAGCAATAGATTTGACTTGCTGTGCTGGTAGTTTCACTACTAGTAAGTGTTCAAATGTTTAGAACTGCTGTAGTGAATATCCTTGAGTAAGGGGATATAGTAACTTTTTAAGAAATTCAAGTACTGTGTAAAGATGCAGAATTGCAGCCTGTGTCTTCAGGCACTGAGGGGAAGGTGCAAGTTAGGAAGAGTTTTCTCTGGAGGATTCAATGCAGTTCAGAGTGGACAGGTATTTTGTAATAAAACTGTATCTGTACCAACCAGTGACCTTCTCCAGTTGTTGTGTATTACTAACCTCATTGCTGAGAACTTCTGGAACAGAGCATGGCTTTAATCCTTCCTACACAATCTCATTAGGTGCATTCTTAAGAATTTATCCTATGAGGAAGCCAATGAAAACAAAATCATTAACATTTTTGTATTATTTGCTTATTAAGGTTTAACCTTGTGTTATTTTTGTTTAAAAAAAAAAAAAGCCCAACTCTGCTGCCCTCAGAATTTTTATTTGGAGTTTATATCATCACATTTACTAATGTTAAAAAAAAAAAAATTTCATGATGATATAGCCTTGGTGATGCTCTTGGTCACTCCTGCTTGAGACCATAGGGAGCTGTGCCATGTCTGTTGTTCATAACATCATAAAGTCCCAGCTTGGAAAAGTTAGCAGTGGAAGAGGCAAAATAAATGAAACACTCTTTCACGTCTTTAGGATGAAAAACTCATTCAGGACCCTGATGATTAGAGAACACCTGGCCACTTGCTCTAAGGTCAGTATTACCTTCTGTCATTTTTATTATGGTTAGAGAGAAGTTCTTAATGATATTTTCCCACTATATCTTTCATTTTCTTTGGCAGTCTGAACTTGGGAGCTTCCTATTGTTAGAAGTTATATTTGCCTTTAGATATTTCACCACATTTTTCTTGATGTGTAGCACAGCTCAGCCATATAATGTGACAATGTGTGAACTATGGAATTGAGATAGTGGCAGGATTTGCAGTAATAAAAACCATGTTTGTTGTTGATTGTCCACAGACAACATGATATAGACTAACTCATGCTCACACTACTCAAGTCTACCTCTTCTAGAGAGAATGGCTGTGTATCCATATGTACAGTGGTTGGTTTTGATTTCCACTGTACCCCATGGATGACCTTTATGGCCCAAAGACATAACCCAAAAATTCTGTGGGATTTTTCAATGTGAAGTTCCTTTGAGCATTCTGTCACTGGGCTGTGTCTCCAGGAAAGTAGGTTTATGGTTTCATAATCCTCTACTGAAGGTATGTATTGCATGGGAAAATGTCAGCCTATGGAAGATGTTAGTGTTGAGCCTATTTAGAATAATAATTGAAGGTATGTATAGGTTGGAGGGAGCTGGTATAGGCACGTTCATGGAAGCATAACATCAGGGAACAGGAGGTACGTAAGTGCTCTCAGAAGCACTGGTTTGCAAGAGACTGGAGGCTGTGGTTTCTCTTGTGTTAAGAGAAATAGCACAGATTGTTCAAGAGTCAGGGTATGTGAAGTCTTACTGTCAGAGTCACACAGGTACATAATTCTGAATATATACCAACTTTACATAGGTGATAGGAGACCAGAAAATACCTGCCTTGGCACAAATTAGGGTGCAGACAGACTATACACGATGCAGCATGCCACCTTTCAGTACAAAGCAAAACCATCCAAAAACTGTTTGTTTCTTAACTGGCAGTACTTCGTGTCATGTGGCCGTGGCGCTTTTACCATAGTATTCACAGCCTTATCGAAAGATTTAATTTATCATCAAATCATGGCAAGTGACATTTTTTTATTCACAGTGTTACATTACATCCCTGCATCCTATCCTGTGCGATAAAAAGTATGGTGAAGCTTAATGCTTCGCTTCTGCCAGATGATTCACTGTTAGAAATGGGATTCACATGACCATTTTCAACAGAAGTTAGGTCTATGATCCATGACTCATGAGTGCTTCCTTAGAAAATAAAAAGGATTCTCACTAAAGAATATGATTTAGCCAGTTCAGAAGTAGTGGAACTTGGCTACGCTCCTACAAGTTTTCCAGATGAAACTGTAATGCAGGCTGCTTCTTGCACTTTGAACTCTGTTTTCATTTGTAGAGTCTGTGCAGCATTGGAAAAGCCCTAGTGTCTAATGGGCTGTGTCAAAAACTAATAATTATGGTCAGACGACTCATTTTAAAATCAAGATAGGCTTTCATTTTTTACTATTTTGCTTTTGCATTGTAAAGCAAACAAAGTTGTCTTTTGTTAGCTTTCCAACAAATATTATGAGAATTACTTTATTAAAGAAATAATATGAGTAATTATCAATTACTTGTCTTGGTCAATGTAGAGCATTTGAAGAGAAGGAAATGAAGATACAAATTAGCACAACAGTTTTGGAGAACTATATGTGACTTCAATAAGTGGCAATTTTTGTTTCTTTGTAGGAGTCTTAGTTGTTTACAACTACAATGTAGAGAATGATAAAATAACAATGCTACAGTTTACCACTTCAAATTTTGATTCTTTACTTGTTATTGCTACATATCACTTATAGTATGCTAAGGAGACCTACTCCAAAAAAAAAAAAAAAAAAGACTTGATTTGACCAGACCTAAACAGATTTCATTTCGCATGCTAATGTCATTCTTTTCATAATTACAAAGGATGAGGTTCTGTACTGATTTTACATGACTATGAAAAACTTGAGAGGATTTCCACCCTTCTCATATCCCATCTTTAATTTCCATTGGCTTTTTTTTTTTGGTGTTGTGACAGATCAGTAGAAGATGGCCTTGCAAAGCTTCCTCTATGCTTTGCATAGCGCATAATGGGATGTTAAACAAGAAAGCCATCTGGTTCCCAGGCCAAATAATTAGCATTGTCAGTACCACAGAAAGAAGCTGGGTAACCATTTGAAGTGGGTAGCTGGAATATTTAAGAAAAGAAATTATTTGAATGTTTTTAGTCAGTGAAATTCTTTGTCGCTTGAATTCCTCACAAATGCAGGTTTCATTGCATACCTCTTCTGCCTAGTAGTGTTATTTCACTTTGTCCTTATGTGATTCGGTACTTATGTTCTCTTAAACTTCTGTGTTTTCTTCTCTGTCTCTCTCTTTCTTACTTTATCAAAAATTTATTATTAGGATTCTTATCCCTATTTGATTATTTAACCTTCCATTCAATACATGTTTTTGCTTTTGAATGTTGCTGTTAATATTAGGATACCTCTCTAGGATCAAATGAGATCATTTAAATGATTTTATAAAGGAACACAGGTGTTGCAGGTGAAGGTGCCTCAATCCCAGAAGTTCACTGTGACACAATTTTTAATGGTGAATTTAAAACAAAAAAAAGAAAACTAGCTCAGATCTACTTGAAGATCCAGCTCAGTACCTGGTCACTCCAAGACTACATCGTTACTTAAAGATCCTCTTTGCATCTGCTTCTAAACAGCTCCTGTGAGACAAATTCTACAGTCTTCTCTACTATTCCAGTGCTTACTATTACGTACTAGCAGATTTTCCCTTCTATTTTGATTATTTCTGACCTGAGCACGTTATTCCTGCTAAAACCATTTAATTGGTACTTTCACAAGTTTCTTGGGAGAGTCACAGAAAAGAGTTTTATTGCCAGAACATGACAGATCTGCCTCATGGACAGTTTTGAAAGCACACTTTTTTGAGATTTTTCTGTTGCATTCATCTTCATTTAGGAAGCCCATCTCCTAGGTGGTGCAAAACAAATGGATCTGGTAACAGTGGCGATTTCTTCTCTGACTGCATCTTACAATACCTAGCTTTATTTCTAATGCATCAGGCAACTTAATAAGTTATTTGAAAACACCATATTGATCAATCTACTATTTTCCCAACATCTTTCCTGTTTCTCAGAGACTTCAGTGGTAGAATCAAAGAATGATAGATCTAACTTATCTACTAAAAGGAATACTAAAAATCCTTCTGGATTCAAGCACTGGCACTTAAGCCAGGACTGAAAATTTAGAACTTGTGTCCTTCAACGTCTCAAAGAATAAGACTTGTTTTAGCTATTAGAACATCAGCTCCCATGCCTGAATTTGGGCAGTGTGATTTTAAAGTTGCAGAGCTTTTGAATTAGGATTTGGTTCCTGTTCTAAAAAATCTGGGTACGTAGTATAGCACCATTAAACTGTATCCAAGCCATGGTAGACAAGTTACCGAGGATAATGATCTGTGTTGATGATAAATGCCAACAATAACTGCCCTCATGTATGCTTTTACTCTGAAGTAAATGATAATTAGAGGTGCCTTAGACTTCAGTGAGGGAATTGGATTGACTTCCGGACATGTTTTTTCAGGTGAAAGTAGGCAAAGAGGTAGACACTGTGAAGTAAATGACTTGCAGAAAATCATCCCTGGATTTGTACATGTCACTTGTTTGTACTTTCATGCCCAAAAGCTCTGATTTCACCAACTGAAAATTATTTTCACATGGAAAATGAAGTCTGTTAAACTCATCCTTTGATAAAAAGCTTACTGGGAGTAGATCTGATCTGTATTTCTTGGGAAGCCATTTCACTGAGCAGTGCCAAAACTTATTTTTTTCCAAACATGGTCACTTTTTTTTTCAAACCACATTTTCATGGCTCTGAATGAAATGCCGTATTTTCCTCTTTAGCAAAAAGCTTTGAAGAAAAAAATATGTTAAATATCATAGGTCTAAAAGGAATTAAAGTTTCTCTGAGTCAAAACTTGAAGCTGAAATGCATACACATAAAGAGTAAACATTTTTGCAGGAAAACTTGATGCTGAAAAAAAGAGAGAAGCCATATCTGAGGGAAAAAAAAAAAAAGAAAACATTTATTTGACAGTGAAAAATCCAGGAAATTTCTCCTCCGGGTGTGCTGAACTATTTCCTGTCATGCATAATGGTCAGAAAGAATTTCTGCAGAAGGAGATAATATGGAAAACAAAGTTTCAAAGGAGTACATTTAAACTTTGAATGTTCTCTGTCCCCAAAAATATATGGCAGTTTATACAGCTTTTCTTTCCAAAGGCTTTGATTTTCATCTCCAAATAAAACTACCAGCTGCTTAGGCTAGCACTAACAGACTTCCAAGAATTCTTTTGATAACCAGTGTATATCTGTGGTCATGAAAATGATGTATTTAAGACAATAAATAATAAAATAAATAAACTGTTACAACAATTGGTTTGTTTTTCAACAGACACTTTTACTTTCTGGGGGAGAGAAAAAAAGCAGCTGCCTATTCTTGCTGATATTCATGTACGTTTTTTATTAAATAAATGGAGGTTCGTTTCCTTTTAACATCCAACTGAAGAACAAAAAACGTGAAAACCCTAGTCCCTCTTCTAAAATCATAAATCTTTAAGTTACAGTCTCAGCTTAGACTTTGCTTCTGTTTGCTATGTGAGGAAATTCTGAGTCTCTAATTTAATATAGTCATCTCTGAAATAGAATTAACACCACGCTTATCTCACAAAGGTGCTGTGGGCCTTAGTGAGCTAGCAGCATACTAAATCACTTCTTGTCTTCTCCTCTCCCTCCTTAACATATTAGGCTAGTGGGCAAACTTCTTTGTCTCACTTCAACAAATTCCTTTTCCTCCAGTGCCATAAAATACACAAGGAAATACTTAACTCGTTAATGACTAAATCAGACACTGAGTGGCATTTGGGTTTTCTTCTGACAGTCAATCACAGAGCTCCTTTGTCTCGCTTGAAGATTGTGTCTCTTTAGTTACACTAGTCTCTTAAGGTGCATTTAGCAGTGCATATTTGCTCCTTTTATTTGGATGTGTGAAGACTAATGAGTTTTTTGATATGTAATTGTTTTATAATGTCTATTTGGCTTTCAAGCTCCTTTGCAAGCTTTAGTGTTGTTTTTTATTTTGTTTCTGTTCTGTTTTTCCAAATCTGTTGAGCGAAGTGCTGCTGCTGTCTTATATCTGGCCGCTGAGTACTTAGCAGATCTTGCTAGTTGTGTTTTTCTACTGCTGCCCTTATTCTCAGGTGAAGTTTTATGCAGAAAAGTAATAAAGGCTTGCTCAGACATAAACTGTACCTGCAGCAAGAAGAAGAAGCAATTAAATCAGGGTGCTTTGGGGATTGGTCTGATTCACATCTTATCTAAGATGAAGGCTGCTTTAACACTGACTGCAGGATAGACGAAATTTCATGCAATTGCTTTTGAAAATGTTATCTATGAAAGGGAAAGGGGTCGATCACTTCATTCTAAGGGAGAGATTATATCCTCAGAGAAATGTGTGCAGTTCACAGATGATACCCAGAGGAATTAAGTGATGCTGAAACAGGGTTTCAGAGCAGAGCCAGAGCTTTGCTTGTCTGGGTTCCCTTAAATTGTTCAGTCTCTTGCTTCACAGTAAAATAATTAATATAGCCTTCATAAGATATTGAAATGATATACCATGGAATTTCATCCTTTCTGTCTATCTGTTTACTTAACCTATTGTTACTTATCCAACCAACCAGTTCCCACACAGACAACAGTATGGCTTCTTGCATAGTAAAATATAAAGCCCACTTTGGTTCTCTTTTGTGTCTTAAGTCTCTGCTGGGGGTGGGGAGGTTGTTTCCTTTGTTAATATTTATACTTTTTTTTTTTAATTGCTGATAGGACTATTTGAAACTTTCGAATAAAGAGATTTTACTGCCACTGGAAATAAGGAAACACGTTGTCACAGAGCTCAAATAAAATACACTACAATAGGTTTCAAAATCATTTGAAATTGGTTTGGTTTTTTTAGTACTTTCTAGACATGGTCTTATTTTCTTTACGGACTGTGACAGCCTACTTTTCCTACAGAGCTTTTTGTCTTGAGCTTCTCTGATTTTTCAGTTGTTGCTAATATAAATATCACACTGGAAATGCTCCACTTAGATCAGGCAGCTTCTTTTAATCCTTACTTCCCAAACACACATACAATTTTATGGGTTCCTTCCATATCAGCTCCCCCAGTTATTCTTCTGTTCAGCTGAATCACTTACGGATGTTTTCAATAGTTCCTGAATCTTTTCTTTTAGTGCATTTTTTTTTCCGTCTTCACCCATGTTCATGCTTTTGAGGCAGTTGCTACCAGTTGACTGAACTGAAGACGTGATGTTATCAAGTAAACTTTACAGTCAGGGTTGTCAATTCATTCTGCTTTTGAGTAAAGTATCATCATGGTCATGCCAGATATGGAAATATTTCTGTGTGAGTGTTCTCTGATTTCATTTTTCCATACTTTAATAATGACTTCTTTCTTCTTACAAAGCAGATACATTTTATATTAATTAAAATTAGCTGACAGCTTGGTACGTGCTAACTTTAGTGCTTCGTAGCTCCTCTTGAAATTAGTTGGATTACTCTGTCTAAAACTATTTGGAAAAAATGATGCAGAAAGTGAATGATTTTGACTGACAGTATGTAAGTCAATGCTGAATTTAATGCCTTATGTCAGGGAAGATTTGCATACTTAGTTTTCTCTCTAACAAAGAGAGAATATCACTATCTTGATTTTAATAGGCATTCCCAATATTTAATATATGGCTGAATGACAGTCCAGATACATAAAGTCTGTAGTGTTTGTATGCCTTAAATTTGTCTGTTTAATACAATAACACCTTAAGTGTTCGTTAACTTTTAAACATAAGAATTTGTGAGAATTTCTGAATGTTTGGTTTTTGAACTGTCACTATTACTGTACAGTCTTAAAGCTAGCTACATGCATAATACATTTTAAAAGGAGAAAAAACAGTCCTATAAAAAGATGGCTCGTTTTCAAAGGAATAAGTTAATGTAAATTACAGAGCTTCTTCTGTTTAACAGGTTTTATGTTACACGATTTTGTCATAACATTTACTGTAGCAGTCATTTTCTTTTCTATGACTGTACTTTAAATAAGAGACACTATAAAGACTGAGGTGGTGGCAGGCCCATCTTCACAGTGTTTGTCACTTTTAAAACCAGGGCCTCGGTATCTCTGTATTCTTGCTTTCTAGGTCTGAAAGTAGTATTATTAGGGTTTGATTCCCTGATATTCAGTCTGTACCCAGGTGTATGGATCCAGTATAAGCTGCTTGTCCAAGCTTGTGCCTTGGAGCATCTGGGTTTTGCTAGTGACCCTGACTCCCTTGTGATATTCCACAGGGCTCCTCAAAACAGTATGTGCAGGTATGTATCTGTCCACCTTGAAACTGTTCCATCTTAATACTGCACAACAGATGCTTCTCCTGAGAGGAGGGTGGGTTTTGTACTTGGCATAATTTCATTGTGCTTACCTCTGTACCGCTCACCCAGATTTCAAAGATCTGGACAGGGCAGAGCCTAGAGGCCCCGGGTGGGCCTTGGATTCCAGGGAGTGCCGGCTGCCTGTCAGGGGCTGCGGTGTTGAACCCTCAGTCAGAGCCCAGCATGGCCGTGTCCTACTTTCAGGCTCCAGCCCCAAGTTCTGCCAGTTCTGCTGGGGATGGGAGTCTGGGGATCCAGAAGAAGTTGCCTCCTTAAAAAGCCTCTCTAGGGAGGAGGAGAGGTGGGAGTTGTTGACTGTGCTGCAGAGATTCCAGGTAGTGGTGTGTGAGGTGTGAACAATTCACAGTTCAGCCTCTCCTTGATCATCATCTACTGCCAGTACATTTTTTAAAGTTGCCACACACAAAAAGAGCTGTGATTCTAAGAGAGTGTATATTAGCACTATGGCTGTGGGACTGCGAAAAGCAGGCAGCAGTTATGCACATAAAACCAGCTTATGAGCTCTGCTGACGTTCTGGATCTCTGCTGATTTATTTGTGACTGTATAGATGAGGAGCTGTAATCAAAGTATTTGAGTTGTAATCAAAGTATTAAGGAAAAGGAACGGTAAATGCTAGTCTGGTTAAAGATTCATACATATTCACACCTAAGGTCATTCTGAAGAATGATTGTCCCAGTTTATGCTATGGACTTGTTTACAAATTTAAAACAGATTTCTCTTTTTAAAGTATTATTAAATCAGGGAACACCAGTAGTACCACGTCTAAGACTAATGGTATAACTAAGTGTGAACTGCAATGCTCCTTTTTACCTTGTGCAGCCAATATACATGCAAGCTTTACTATATTCATATTAGTAAGCTAACACTTCTCAATGGTGAACAAACTTATGTTTACAAATAATGTAGTTGTCTGACTTTCCATCTTTCCATTGCTATATCTGTAGAACAAATTGCATTCAGCCTAGCCCTTTTATTTGCAGTGTTCTTTTATCTCCTTACTGGTGTTTTTCTGTATATAGTCTCCTTATATATATATAAACTCTTCATCTTCTCATAAGGAAGCAGGTTTTCAGAGGGAAGAATCAATAATGTCACTAGTGACTGAAGTCACTGCATTTTCATGGGTTAAAATACTGTGTTCAGACTGGGAATGTTGTTTTTTTTTTTTTCTTTCTGTTGCAGATCAGTGCTCTACACAGGCTCTGGTTTGCCAGCTTTGCCACAGCTCAGTCTGTGGTAAATTACAGTGGGGCTTGGGGTCTTAAAGGAGCAGAGCATTGGCATGGTTTGTTGTGTTTTTCTTTTCCTCCTCGTCCCTACTGGCTTGCAAACTCTGATACAAGTTGCTTGGGAGAGTAAAATGGACTGGATGGCTCATTCAGAGAGACAAACAAGAAAGCCTACTAGGCCATCCAAGATTTGTTTTTTTGCCCAATTTCAGTCGTATCTATTGCCTCCTCCCCAGAAGTGCAGACAGTTTTGTTGTTGCATTCCCAGGCAATTTTTATTCATTTCTAATTTCACCAAAGCAACAGTGAAAGATAGCTGGAAGATCCTGAATGCATGCAGTGTTTTACAAATATGTCAATGCAGAAAGGTGAGACATAAACTAAAAGCTGGCTGGTCAGTGGGAACGTCCAGGAACATTCAGCTTCTTGATTTTACTAGTGAAAGGGAGAAGCGACAGAAACAGGGTCAGTAACATTTCTGCAGCTGCGAGAGGGGTTGTTTCTTTACGGGTGCAACATTCAGAAAACCCTCATAAGGAAGGATACCTTTCAGTATTCAGCACAGCAGAGTTAAATTAGACAGCACCCGAGGGCTTCTTAGTTTCGCCAGGAAATAGAAAAATCAATCCTTTCGCTGGCACGCTGGGAGGTTATCAGTCCGCGCTGTCCAGGGCAGCGGCTTAGCGGCCGCCTGGTGCTCCCGATGTGCTCGAGGTGCTGCATCGCCATCTAGCGGCTCTTGGAACGTGCGGAAATCAGTAGCGTGTTCCCAGCTGGAAACTCAGGCCTTTCCTTGCCTAACAGTATGTCCTATTTTAAGCTATTTAAAAAAAAAAAAAAAAAAAAAAAAAACTCTGCATTTTAACATTCCTAAAAAATTCCTGCTTAAAAAGAAAAAAATAAAATAAAAAGCCAACTTTATATCATGTTTTTTGCAAAACTTAATTGTTCTGATGTCTATCTTATGGGAATGGGTTCGTTTTCATTCATTTCATTTTTCCTACCTGTGCACTATAGGAGTCTAGAGACTATCCAGACTGCTAGTGGTTTGTTTCATGGAAGTTCACCCAGTTGGTATGGGTGCCCACCCCCTCCCCCCCTCCTCTTTAATTGCTTTTCTCAACAGCTTCAAGTCAGGCACAACAGAACTGAGAAAAACCTGATGTGGTAAGCTGAGGTGGTCAGTAAACATAGGATACATATGCAGAAAATTCTGGAATTAGAGGAACTCCAAAAATAGTTTTTAGGTTTTTTTTCTCACCCGGAGTTGCTACAAATCACATAAGACAGAGATACTTATACAAGACAACGCCTTGGCACTGTGCATCCTTTTCCCCTAATAGCATGGACTTCTGAATCTCAAAACTCTTGTTAAAATGTAGCATAGAGTCAGGACAAAAGGATTCTGTTTCCAGATCTGGTAAATATTCCACGCGAACTTTTAGCTTGGCTCATTTAATTCTGCGGTTATAAAATGACAGTAATAGTGCATTCTCTTTTTCATTATGTCCATTCACAAGATGAGCTGATTATAGCAAGATCTGATGTCACAGAGCATAGTGGTGTCACAGAGGCACAAAAAGGAAAAGAAAATATTCTATTATTTAAAAATATACATAAATCTAAAAAGTACTGCATAGAATAGCAGAACAATATGCTATTGTTCCCTTCTGTAAACTGTGAGTCCTTTTCTTTAAAAAAAAAAAATGTTTTCTATTTCTTAGGTGTTTAAAAGATAGGTTTTTGATAGAATAGTTTTTTTCACTCCCCTATGGAAGATCATCAGCTATGTGCTCTGATGCCTTTAATTCTTTTTCCTCTGGTACTCTGTTCATCTGCGTAGTGTGAAAGAGCCAGGCAACCTTGCACACTGTTAGGCCTGGAAACCAGTAGAGTTTTCTTCTAATAATTTATAATCATTTGTCCTTTGGGTAGTAAAGCAACTACTTCCTCTATGCCCCTTCAGGCTAATGGTCCCAGCTGGTAGATTCAAAAGAAACATATGTACTGAAGAAGGCATAAGCCCCCTACATTTCAGTGCTGAATGTCCATGTATGAAAATGAGCATAATTAGCAGGGATGTAGTTTTTCCTCCTGATTACTGTCTTTCTACTTTAAGATGTGAAACAAGTGAAAATATTGCGCAAGTTGAGTAAGATTCGGTTTCTTTTCCCATTCTTCATTCTTTTCTTTTCTGGACTTCTTCTTTTCTTTTTGATAAAAATCATGTGTAGTTGTAAAGTATTTCTCGAGTTAGAAATATGTAGTTTGTATAAAAGCAGTCTTTTGAGACTGAAACATGTTATGATATACATTTATTTTAATCTGTGTATTTAGAAATATTTTCCTTCCTTGTTTTGATGAACCGTCCTGCTTGGTTAAAGAAAGTGGTTTATTATAACATAAAAATGTGGAATCTATTAGATGAGTTCAAACAAACTGTCTCTGCTTGATGTGCCTTCATCATAGCACTTCTGGCCCTGTGGGATCAGGGTTTAAGCCCTCTGAACTGGTAGAAGGTACTGTGTCACTGATGTGCAAAAAGCTGAAACCTATGGGAAAGGAGAACTTTGCCTTTTAATCTAAGATGTGTAAGTTAGGTTTCGTATATGGCAGCATTGCCATGTCACTCAACATTCACAGTGAGAAAAACAGGAGAAAGGAGTATCTTTTTAATAACTTATACGTTTGCTTTAAGAAGATGTACTCAGATCATAAAGAAATGCTTGCGAAGAATAGTGTTGGTTGCTGATTTTCTTGAAACAAATGTAATTTTCAGAAGAGCAAAGAACATGCAGTAAGGAAGATATTAACCAAGAAAAAAAGTGTTGAAAGCAGAATATTTTATGGTGTTGGATCCCTTACTGTCATGCCTGTTCTCTATATCCAGTTGAAACTGCATTTACAGAGACAGTTAGCAGTGTAATTCCTGGCACCAATATTGAAAGCAATGTTTCTGTGTAGTCACACACATTAAGTAAGAATGCATATTCTTAGTGGTGATTGTTTTATTATATATAATAGCCTTAAGTATGCTTGTGCCAGTTACATACACGGTGTACTTTTGCTCTAATGTCACAGATGAACACATACTATTTCAGTTAGGCTAGTTCTGTATTTTCTTCCATTCACTATGTTGCCTGACTGTGGCAGATGGCCCAGTGTATGTGTTATAAATACTTATATGACATCCCCGCTATTTTACTAGTCTTCACTGTGACTTTCCCATTGCTAATGACTAATTACAGTTTCCTAGCTAGCAACTTTTAATAGTTTCCATCTTTTTCTTAATCTCTGCCTGTCCTTAACAACACCATATCATTCCATATTTTAATCAGTACAATAACAGTATAATATTAGATAGTTGAACCATTACTTTTAGGAATTTTTCAAGTGCAAAATACTCATGAAGTGTTCACTGATGAGTATTTCAGTATTGAGAGCAGTCTTTTCTGAACAAACAGGAATGGCTTTGCTATCTATGCTTGATTATTAGTTTTATTCCACTCCTGTGCATTGATCCTTATTCAATCAGTAGGAAGGAATTCAGTAACCAAAAGAATTAACAGAAAGGATTAACATTTTTGCCTGTCCACCATGGCTATATCAACCATTCAACACCTGTAGATCAAACTAGGAAGTATATACGGAAGAAATTCCATTGGCCTGCGTCTCCTCACTTCAGAGGAGATTTATCTGCTAAAAAGAGACTTACTCAAGCAAAAGCACTTCCAGGTTCTTCCCACCTATGTTAGCAGAGGCCAGTATGTAGATGCTGCAAATTCAGAAAGATCAGATGGTTGCCTGGTTCCTGTTTAGTATCTTTATGTTAGCAGCTACTGTGTTTTGCTAAGGGCAGCACTTCTCAAATGATCTCTTTTATGCAAGATCTTTCATGAAACGAAGCAATAGCAGAGCAGAGTTAAAAGGTGACTGTAGAACAAGTCCATGACTTCACAGCAGTCTGTGAGATTCCACAGTTTAATCTCACAGTTTAATTTTGTTCCTTCTCAGAGTAAAACCAAGAGTTTTAGAAAGTACATAACTGGAATAGAGCTAAAAGTCCACTCTGGGATTAAGATTTGATTGTTTAAGTGTGGGACACTGGATTACTGCAGTTCAGATCCCATGTCTACCTAAATTTGAAGGAGATTTCATGGCAGAACTCTCCAGTTGGAGAGAAAAGGATCCTCTCAGCTACAGACAGTACCATTGTCATATTGAATCAAACTCTCCTTCCTGAAAGTACTTCCAGTCTTTAAAGAAGCTTTACAGAATCAGATACAGATCTGAAAAGCAAATGGCTTTGGAAATACTTTGATGACACTTCATTCAAATGGTGAATGCTTTGACCTGCTCTGCTCCTGTGTTTTCATTCTCTCTGTTCACCTCTACTCCACTACATGCATGCTGGCTCCCAGGACAAAGGAGTAACTTGACTGAAATGGTGAAAATAGGAGCATGAGATAAGTGTGGGAGTGCTGTGATGAGGAGAGGGGTGAAGGAAAGAAAAATTAACTTGAATTAGGTTGGGTAGGATGGGAAATGTAATCAGGAAACTGGAACTGATAAAGAGATGGGGTTTGGTGCTCAATATGAAAGTGGTGCAACTCTGTAGGAAGAATGATATTGTATGAGAAAGCAGGGTGAAGGAAAGTTGGTCTAGCTGGAAAAGAAAGAAATGTTGGGTACACCTGTCTGCTCAAGGCACTAGATATTACTATGTAGTTAGAGTTGCTGCTATATTGCTTTTCTTTGCAGGGTAATTCAGAACTAGAAATTTCTGTATCTAATCATTTTCCTTCAAAACAATTGCCATAGATTTTTCATTTTAAGCTGTCTAGGCTTTCTTTTGCTTTAGCCTGCTTGTCTCCTTTGTCTGTCAAAGTCCAAAAGCTTCTCTTCTGCAGAGGTCTGTGCTGGAACTCTCCACAAAGAACTGCCAAAACAGCAGGTACACTCTCCTCCATCTTGCCTTACACAGGAAGAATCAGATCTGTGTGGTCAGACGTCCATTGGCAAGATCTGTTTGAATGCAAGTCACACATTGGGTCCAGTTCAGATCTAACCATGATTCTCTGTGATGCTAGGTGCAATACTTATTTACTTATCTTTTTTTAATTATTATGCATTTCTTTCCAAGACTGCTTAGTGAGGGGAAGGAAGTTAATTATATTAATTGTGCAAAGAGTCTTATTTTTCTGTACTTAGGACCAAACTCTTTCTTATTGTAACTTATATGACAAGTCTATCATTGAACTTCAGAGATGATCACTTTGGGGGCATTAGTAGAGTTAGCACTGTCCAAGCACTGCAGTTTTATAAATATCTCTATTCTCAGTAAAGCAAAGCTCATCTGTCATTATTTACTAGCCACACAGAGGGAAAAATTAATGGGCAAGAAAACTGATCCTCAGGAAGTGTTTTTATTCACACCAAAATATCATTTCTTATGACAAAAGGTAGAAAAATCTCTACTCTTCATTTTTTCTTTATATTTTCCAAATCTATGTATTGCATACTCTTTATAGGAGACTTACTAGTCCGTTCCTTTTATGTGGCAAAAATAGAGAGAAGAACGAAGAGTACATGGCATTTCTTTTTTTATTTTTGTTATTCATTTTATTTTTCTGTATTTGAGATTTTGAAACCTATCCCTATTTGACCTTTCATACTTAATAGTCTTGTCATTAGCAAATGACTAGCTAATGAAAAGGATGAAAACAAAATCAGAAGTGCTTAAATATAGCCCTTGTGTAAAAAAAAAAAAAAAAAAAAAAAAAGTGTCTACTTAAACAAGAGTTGCATTATAACTGAAAGTCTGTCATTATCTGAGTTCTGTTTTTCTAATGTTAAAATACAGGATAACAGATGTATTCCCCCTGGTGGGGAGGGTGCCTATGTATGAGTGCTGCCAGCTAGGTGTAGGTGGGGGCCTGCTGAAGATAAGATTCTCCATTCAGTTTGTAAACTCTGGAGCCCATTCTAGAATGTCATCTAAGCCAGAGCATCCTAGCTCCATATGAGTGGAGAAGCTAAACTTCTCTCCACATTGTTTCTGTGAATTGGGTCACAGGCATTTTAGCGTTCCATCTGGCACAGGTAACTGTAACTCTTGTTTTGCAAAGCATAATGGTTTCATAGCCAAATTGCAGTTAGTGATAGAGCTGAGAGACACGTGCATCATTTGGCACGCTTAAATTTGTTCTTGAGTCTGCCCTGCACTTTGCTGTACAGAGCTTACAGCAGTAACAGTCCCTAAAATTATTTCAAACCAGAGTGACATATGACCCCTCAACCACAATCCGTATTTTTAAGTTTCTGTTGGAGAGATGAGAAGGAAGGAGGAGCTGACTAGAGCACTTTATCCCTCAGCCTTTAGGATGAGTTTAGATCTCATGTTTAAAATGAAGACACAGTAACTTCATAGCTTTTATTCAAAAGTGGTTACCCCATATATAAACCCCTCATAACTTTTCTTTCATCTCCTTCCTCCTCTCCAGAATGTTATTGTAAGTTCAACCTTAAAATGCTTTAACATTCTTCAACACAAAACATTAATGTTAATGCAACTACCACGGCTACCTGCCTGGACTTCAACATCATTCAGTAGCTTTTTGTAGACACTTAATTATGCTGGCTAGCATCAGGCACCATATATACTGGTCTTGCAGTATATATGCTTGCATATATACTTGGTATACTGCTGCTACTCTGCCTTATGTTAATAGTGATTCCTTTCACCTGCTGAATGCTGATCTTGATAGTTTGAATTAAAGCTAGTTTTCTCACAAGTGTTACTGAAGTGACATAATGGGACAAATTTTGCCTTTGGAGACATTTACATATTCCCAGTCAACTAATCTGAGTGATTATGTATGTGTGTCCAGGGAGATGATGAAGTCTGGTGTGATATCAAATCAATTCATATTCAATTGCATAAAGAAGAAACAGAAATGCACCTGAAAATCTCTTTGAAGTGATGAGAGGAGAGCTGATACCTTTTAGAGAGAAGAGAAAAAAAATAAAACAGATAAAAGGTTATTGTTTGCTGATATTGAAAACTTTCAGGGGGCTTAATGCCAAACATTTTCATTTTTTCTCAGGCACGAGCATATTTACTGTTTATGAAGCTGCTTCTCAGGAAGGCTGGGTGTTCCTTATGTATCGAGCAATTGACAGCTTTCCCCGATGGCGTTCGTATTTCTATTTCATCACCTTAATTTTCTTTCTGGCCTGGCTTGTTAAGGTACTGAAAAATTTGTTTTCTTAAATTTGTTTGAAATACAGATCAGAATGAATTTCTTCTCTTTTCTGCTTGCTGAGCTTCATTTCAGCCATTCTTTCTTATTCTTTTTACAGAATGTTTTCATTGCAGTCATCATCGAAACATTTGCAGAAATTAGAGTGCAGTTCCAGCAGATGTGGGGGTCCAGGAGTAGTACCACTTCAACTGCCACCACCCAGGTGATGAAACCAAATACTGAGTTTCTTTGAGGATTTGATAGTTTTTTTGTTTAGGAATGAATAATAAGTGAAACATTTCTGTGAATTATTGTTGCATCCCTCTAGGTTCAGTTTTATATGACTTTACATGTTAACACCTATATTTTACAGTTGATACATATATTTTCACATAGGATTCTATTCTAGAGTATATTAATTAAAAAAATGGTAGAGAAGACTGTTAAGGTGGTTCTCTAGTTGACTGGGTATGTTATGGCAAAGTTTCTATTTTAATTAAGTAGGATAGTAATTTTTTTCGCATGTCATTGGAGGGTTTGGCATTAGGGTTGCTGGTGAATGTCACTTTCTCTGCTGAGGAAGAAGAGCTGAAATTGCAGACTGTAGTTGGAAGAAGAGAGGTCAGAGTGTAGCTGAAGTGTGAATGAGGTGCTGAGGCAATAAAACAGCCATGCTCAGATTTGAAGTTGGTGTAGAAAGTGAGAGCCTGAATGTAAGATAACGGGTAGGAAGAAGATATTATAGGAGGCTTGGATAGGATAGTAAGAAAGACTCAGGATAAAGAATAAGGGCATATGGGTTGAGATTTAAACTCTCTCACTCATTATTGTAACAATCGTATTAGATATCCTGAGTGTAGAAATGGTCAGGCTTTTCCAGACTAATGCGTTTTGATGTCTTTGAGAGACCAGTACCAATTTCATGCAAAACGCCCTTAGGAAGACAGATGTGAGAAATACACTGATGAGGAAAATTTTTCTAATCTCCATAGCTAGAGATTATTTGTTTGCTTAAATAGTTTTGAAGAAACTTAAATCCTCTGGTTTATTAATACTTTCTGATATACCTTTGGATATTCTTGTAATCCTTACATAAATCTGTTATTTTTCTGCTTGTTGCTACATTTTTTTTGCCTCAAATAGACTGTTGCATTACTACTCCATTTATTGCTTTGTCTTGCAGACTTGTTCTTATCAATGTAATGTATAACAGCAACAAAAAAAGGCTTTTCTACATGGAACATACTTAGCATAAGGAATGTAGTTTTTATTTCACAGGACAAGTTCCTGAACCATATAGGCTTAACCTACATCCTCTGAACTATGATCTGGAACAAAGAGGTCTATATAGGGAAACTCAAGAAGCAGCCAATATTGAAGTACTCCAAGAATAAGAAAAAAATCCAAAATAAAGTCATGATGCTGAAGAATTATGAACCTATTGAATATGAATAGCATAATGCAAAATAAAAATGGTACATAGGCTGGAGACTAGTAAATGATTACTTTGTTCCTCGAGTCACTGATATAATGAGACACAAAGGGAGTCCTGCTTACTGAATTAAAAAAAAAAGATTTATCTTCTGTATTAAGGAGGGCAGAAAATTTATTCCAGGGTTTCTTGTTCAAAGCACCAGATGCAAGTTAAATACCTTGATTGTTTTGTGTATCAAATAACCTTGAGAAAGAGCATCAGTATCTTGTTTCATTTGACCACTTCATAAATCATTAAAGTGGTCCAGACAGTCCTACGGAAGAGAGTCAAAATCAATGAAGGGGGCTATGGAGGAAGGATAAAAGGAAGGTTCTTGCAAAGCCCTTCAGCTCTGCACATTAAAGCATGGTACGAAGAGGAGTAAATGCTGATCTGAGTTGGCAATTCTTCCTGGTACCTAAATGCTACATAAGAACATAATCACAACTGCATTTGTGTGACGCTCCCCACAGTCTAATGAAAAGGCTTTTAGCCTTCAGCCGTGCAGCTGCAGCTGTATTCTAGAGATGGCCTGCTTGGTGCTGAGTGTCAAGACAAGGATGGGAGTGAGGTGGGAAATTCTCCCAGCTTCATTACATAATACATACAGACCCTCAGACAGCAGTAAAAATGGTAGAGCCTTTCATCTTCTATCAAGGACATTTTAAGGGCAATATTAATCACTCCCAGAGATGGCTTCTTCCTGTTCCTTACACCCTGCAGAGTACAGCTTTTATGTCCTTTTTCTGTGGGGAAAAAAAGCCAGAAACAAAAAGAGTTGGTAAAATGAGAGCACCACTGTGGTCAAGAGAGTTTTTTCCATTTACATCATAAGTGCTGGGATATCATTCAGCTATTTATGTTAATTAAAAGCTTTGGGTAACGGTATAAAATACTGCACAGCTGCTCTTGTTGTCCATTGGTGCAAGAAAAATGAAGTCTGATGCTTGGACTAAAATAATTTTGCCAGTAAAAAAGTCAAGAGTTTTTTATTTGAAAATGCACTGTGAAACTTACTTTTAGTTAACAATGTGTTTGTTTCTTTAGGTTAAGTTTACTAAGTAAGAAATTTATTCTGAATGGGTACGGCTACCTCATGGTACAGATCAGAGTTAAGTTGAATCAGTTTGTGTGTACGAACTAACAGGGATACATTGTGTTTGATGTTACCTGAGTAAAATTCACAATCTGTTCATGTTGGGAAAAGAGCACGTTGCTTTCTTTTCTTCTGCAGCAATAAAAACTATTCCTCTTTCATTTTAAGTTAACAATCATCAAAATGTATGCAGGTCCTAAGGGGAATATATTATACTTCACTTGTATTTATTGGCACGTAAAACATTTCTGACAACTATTTTCCTTTTTCAAGATGTTTCATGAAGATGCTGCTGGAGGTTGGCAGCTTGTGGCTGTTGATGTGAATAAACCCCAGGGTAGAGCTCCCGCATGTCTACAGGTATGACATTGCTTTTTAATAAATCACTGTGTGTAACCAGCCCTACTCAAATGTTGGCATAAGGACTGTGGTGAAAAATAGCAGCTACAATATTTATAGTCAAAAATTGTTTTAAATTAATTTAATTCTGCAGTTCTTCAAAAGTTGTTAGGTAAGAAAAAATGTACAACACTCAAAGAGAGAAGATCAGAAAAATGTATTCTTTATAAATGCTCTATATTGTGTGCTCAAAAGAGAAAGATATTTAATCTTTTATTTATATACATATTTTACTTTAAGCAACATAAATAATCTCTCTTTATCTCTAGAATTTTTGTATTAATTAAATCCACTCCTAGGTTTTTTAACCACGGACATACTTGTTTAGTAACTACAAAACACAGTTACACACACCAAGAAGCATGATTAATCATAATGAACACAGGAGTACCTCATTACTCTGGTTCCATCTTGCAAATAGACTCACTGAAGGAGGGGGAGATGCATGTAGATAGTGACTGATGATTTCTTTTCCCAAATTTAATTCTTGTTTTTGAAAGCGACAGAAACATCTTTTGTGGTATTCTCAAATTACTATCTTGAGTATGTGGATAAAACATAGTTGAACTTACAAGGAAAATGCCTCCAGATTAAAGTTAGGATAGCATTTGATTTACCTGGTCTGCCTTTGTCCTAGTTAGGAATCATGTCACCAAATGGTAACGTGTGTTCCAAGGAGTGTAGACTTCCTGCATCAGTGAGTGCTGTTAACTTAGTACTCTTGCAATAAAAATCACGGTTTTCTTCTTATCCTCCTTTGTCAAAATCTGAAGGCTTTCCAGTATTCTATGACCTTGCTGGATGTCAGTGACATTCAAAGGATAGCAATGCAGTAAAATACTATTTCATTAAAATAGTGCCCCATATAGACTTCATTCTAGTGAAACAAAGACAAAAATACAGACCAAAGAAAGTGGAACATCAAAGTCTAGATAGACACTCAGACCTTTATTCATCTCACCATGAGTTATTGTTTCAGTTCTATCTGTCCAAAAGTAAAAAGAAAATAGGCTTCTGAAAAATCCATGTATTTAAAGCCTTTGCAGTATTTTGAAGGTGTTCTTTATGCATGAAATCCTTACTGAGAAGTGTGGTTTTTATTTTTCAAGGGTTTGGCTGGCTTTTGTTCCTTAAGAGAAACATGATTTATAAATCTGAATTTGGGAAAGAGTTAATCAGATTGTAGAATATACATTCTACCTTTGGTGTACATTCAATTCATATGCATTCTTCTGACCTTTAATATCTCAGGATATTGTCATTCAATATCCTGTGAAAGATGGATTTCTTGGAAAAAGGTAGTGAAGTCTCTCTGTTGTCCTATATCATTTTAATTAAATTTCATAATAAGTTTGGTTTTATTAATTCCTCTCTGGGCTCTTTAAATAGTACTGCTGTGAATGTTAAAGGGACTGCTATTAAAAGTTCTCTCTCAATAGTTGCATGGGTCTGGGTCTGTGCATTGGTGAAACTCCACTTATTTGATGCATTCAGTTATTTAGAATTTACTTTCTCAACAAACCGTGCTATGTTTTGGGAGAGGAAGTATCCTAGCAGCTAAGGAAACAGAGAGGAACTCTGGAGGTCTGGGTTCAGTTTATTGGCCAAGCACACATTTCCTGCAGACCTTGAGAAAATTATTTATAGGTATCTTTGATTTAGTTCACATTCCTTAAGGTGGTAAAGTGTATGTATCCCTCCCAGATTTGGCCACTGTGTTTAAATCTTCTAACTCCTTGAGAGGCACTTCATTAAGACGGGCATGTGCCATTTAATTAAGCAAATGGATACATCCAGTTCTCTAAAGCTGCCAGTAATGGTGGAAAGATTGACATCATTTGTGTGCATCGAGTAATATAAAGCCTTTCTAATGCAGCTTTTTCAAAACATTTTAGGTCGACTAGCTGGGTCTGTCAGGTTTTACTAGTTTTGCCTTTGTAAAGTCATTCTTAGTTCCCAAAGATTTGTTCAGGTGTTTCAGCCTAGCAAGCCTTCCTAGCTTAGGTATAACATTGCGATGGCATGTAGAGCAATGCCTTTCTTGAACTAGTAACAGTTCAGACAAGTATCCTGTGGGCTCTTTGCAGAGCTAAAAATCTTTTACTACGAGGGTGATGAGGCACTGGAACAGGCTGCCCAGTGATGTGGTTGATGCCCCATTCCTGGAGACTTTCAGGGTGAGGCTGGATCAGGCCCTGGACAACCTGATCTAGCTGTGGTGTCTCTGTTCATTGTAGGGGAGTTGGACTAGATGGCCTTCAGAGGTCCCTTCCAGCTCTAAGTATTCTATGATTGTGTGATTGTGTTGTAACTTGTCTCACTCAAGCACGTCGTTATGGCAAAAAACTGCCCAATTAGATCAAACACAATAAGAAGGATAACCATGCATTTACACTTCTGTCACCATTGTTCTGCAAAAAGGGGTGTTCAAACACATGAACAGTGTGCTGGGCAGGTGAGCACTGGAGAACCCATCTTCTTGTCCAATGGCTATATGGCATACAGACAGAACAGAACCAGCAAATAGATTTGGAGTGTGCTCTTGTATACAATCTCATACCAGTTAAAAATGATTAAAATTAAGCCATCTGAGATGAGCAAAAAAGAAGGATGTTAATCTGGTATTTTATAACTTAACTCAGACACCCATCTACTAAGTTTTATCTTTTTAGAACTGGCTGGAAGTGGCAACATGAGAAATCAGTAACAGTACTGTTTCTGATTTTGACTTGCAAATCTTTCCCAACATGGGCCAAAGAGGCTTTTATTTCAGTATAATGGTTTTATATTTTTTTCTGTGTTTCTTTTAAGTGTTCCCGAAGGTGCTTTGTGGTCTTTTGTTACTTGTTCTCACTGCTCCCCATGACTGGCATTGATTTTAAATATTGATTTTCTTTTGTCACTGAAAAATATTCTTTGTGCTTGCCATTTTAACATCAACCATTTGGCATGATTGCATGCTGAGGTTCCCACATTGCCACATTATTTTGCCATTGTTGGTATTACTTTAACACATTGTAGTGTGTTAGAACTTCCTGCCTACCATGACTTACTCCTACGAGCACAGTAGGAAGCTCTCAGTTCACAAATAAAGAAAAATTGAGTAACAGACTCCAAGAAAAATTATTTAAAAAAACTCTTTGGGGATGTATTTACCCCTTTAATCCCATGTTAAAGGCATGCTGTGTTTCTTATTCCTTTCCTGTTAATTTTACAGATTGCTGATGTTTTTATCACTCCTTCCTTCTCTCTGGCTTCTAGTCCACGTAGTCTTGTAAAATGTGCACACTAATTTTAAGCTGAACTGGAAAGTTTCGAGTCACATGTCTTCCTTGAAACTGTTTGATATTGCTAATACCAAGAAATTACATCTTCTATCTTTTTACTAAAATTTTTAATGAACAAAGTCTGGAAATATAGTTCCTCTGGAAAACACAGGAATATGGCTAGACAAAAATGTTCCTTCCCATTTTGGAGTAATACATCCAGCAGAAATGAAACACATTGCTGGAGATGGAATAGTATCTCTAAAAAGCTTGGGAACTCTATGCAGTGTGTAAATGTGAATTGAAATGGTCACCTACTCACAAACTGCATGTGTACTCATATTCCGATAACGAAATCTTCCACAGATTAAAAATACTGCATTCCATTTTAATTTTTTGCACTCCATCTAGGGAAAAAGTAGAAGGTCACAAAGCTATGATCTGAAAATGCGAGAGACATTATTATGATTACAGTGCTCTTGAACTGTATGGTTAATGTCAGAAATTTAATCATGTATTTTTACCTCAGAAAAGTTAGTCCTTCATGCTGTGTAATATTAACAGAATGGTTGTATATATTACAGAACTTTAGAGAACCTTGAAGCGAAGGAGAAGGAGATCAAAAGTAATATAGAAAGACAGAAAACATATGGAGGGTGGAGGAGACATGATCAAAGGAGGAGGAATAGAGTGTTTTAGCAGTTTCATAATGGATATATTGAATGAGAGAGAAACGAGATAAAACCGTTTTTAGGGATTTTCACTGCGGGAATAACAAGAGAGCACAAATGGCTTTTCTCCTCTATCTTGGGAAGTAATTATTATTGAACTAGAAAAGCATGGTAGTGCTATTTATGTAGTAATTTGCCTTTTACTGTAACTTTGGAATCCAGCAAAAGGTATGCCTATACGGTCCTATTCTCTTCTTCCCATTAAATACATGTATAAATACCTTTCTTTCAATTAACTGAAGTCCTGTCTTAGAATGAAAATGGGAAAGAAAAATTTTCTCCATAGTATGTGGGAAGAAATGGTAAAACTGTGGAGTAGAGGGATAGAAATTCCATAATCTGGCAAGCTCTTATACTGGTTGAGAATTCACAAAATGGAGTAGTGTTCAATATATGCTCAATTTCGGCTTTATGTCTTATCACATGAGAAAGGTAAAGTTGTGACCATCCTCTGCTGTCTGGTTCCCCTTTTTGAGGGTTTTTAACCACAGTAACAATGGCAACTGAAGAGGCAGTGAGTTTTCTCCTGGGACGCTGCAATTCACTGTCTCTTCTAGTAATGTAAACTGACATTAAACAGTATGTTATTAAAAGAAGTTCTGAATTCAGACAGTTGAAATGACTGCAGTCTATTTAACTGGAGGAAGAACTACACAGGCCATAATGAAAATGAATTGCTATGCTGTTCAGGACCACCCTCTTTCTCTAATATAAATTTGTAGAATCATAGTGTCATTTTGGTTGGAGAAGACCTTCAAGAATCACATAGATGTGGTACTTAGGGACATGGTTTAGTGGGCATGGTAATGATGAGTTGAGAGTTGAACTTGTTGATCTTATATGATTCATTAGATCATTCTGTCATTCTGTGTCCAACCATCAACCTGACCTACTGAATCTCATCACTAAATTTTGTCCCTTAGTGCCACAAACTATGGGCCTTTTGCATATTCAGAAAGACTGAGGATCCTGAGGTGTTTTTAATCAAAATCCCATAAAACAGGAGAATCAAAAATATTCTGCCCAAATAATTTTTTTGCATGGGTGAGTTTGCAGTTTTTTGACTAAAAGGGACATGAAAAACAGTAAACCTCATAATGTAGGTTTGAGAGTACTCATAAAACTAGGAGACAAACAATATATGTGTCTTAGCTTCAAAATTGGCCATTACTAGAAATAGGCAAATATAGATCATCCTTCTCTGAGCTTCTAGAGATAAATTAATGCTCACATTCTCCATCCTGGACTTAAGCAAACATTCAGTTAGGGACTTCTTAGACTGGATGTTAAATTTGGGCTATTATATTTAGCATCTGTTGATAGATTTGTCAGCTATGAGTTTACCCAGCCTTTTTTGAATGCATTTATTGTTTTGTACTCCAGAATATCTTGCAGGAGAAGTTACTTAAATTAAGTGTGTAGCATTTCAACTGATTACAATGGAGGAATTTTATTTTTCTAATATTATTCAGAAATAGTAAATTTGTAGTGCAAAAAAAATTGATTTTAATTTTGAGGTTGATCCTCCTTTTTTCTATGAACAAAGAATTTTGAACTACAGAAATTTTACAATGATATTGTCATAAGCTGTTGTAACGTACAGTTACTAACTGAGACGAATGAGACACTATGGAATGTGAATGGTGGGTACTTTATTTTTGTATTTGTGTATATAAATAGAATTAGTAGTGATGAGAAGGCTTGAAAAAGTGAACTGGACTGTGGGCATCAGGAAACAATTGCTAAAAAAAATTGAATGGTGTATCTGGTGACCAGTCTGTTATTTCCTAAGAAAATTTTATAATCTCCCATAGGTGACCTTATGGCACTAACAAACATTAATTAACTTAAAGGTTATTAAATTCCTGGAGTAATTTTGTCAGCACTTCTAATTCTCTGCTATTGTCTACATTCATTTAGTGAACTTAGTGAACATCACGAGGTTCAATAAAGGAAAGTGCAAGATTTTGCACTTGGGTCAGGGTAATCCCGGAAATGCTTACTAAGCAGGAGAAAAACTTGAGAGTAGCCCTGCTGAGAAGGATTTCTGGGTCCTGGTAGATGAAAGACTTAAAATGAGCCAGCAGTGTGTGTTTGCAGCCCAGAAGGCCAACAGTATCCTGGGCTGTATTGGAAGAGGAGTAGCCAGCAGGGTGAGGGAGGGGACTGACCATCTCTACTATGCCTCATGAGACCCCACCTGGAGTACTACATCCAGATCTGGGGCCTCCAGCACAGGAAAGATGTAGAGCTTTTGGAGATGGTCCAGAGGACTGGAGTACCTCTCCTATGAGGATAGGCTGATGGAGCTGGGCTTCTTCAGTCTGAAGAAGAGAAAGCTGCAGGAAGACATCATTATGGCCTTCCAATATTTAAAGGGAGACTATAAACAGGAGAGAAATCAACTTTTTGTGCAGGTAGATAGTGATAAGACAAGGGGGAATGGTTTTAAACTAAAGGAGAAAGGATTTAGATTAGATGTCGGGGGAAGTTTTTTACTGAGAGAGTGCTGAGGTGCTGGAACAGGTTGCCCAGAGTGGTTGTGGATGCCCCATCCAGGGAGGTGTTCAGTGCAAGTTTGGATGAGGCCCGGGGCAATCTGATCTAGTACTTGATCTAGTGGTTGGCAACCTTGCCTGTGGCAGGGGGGTTGAAACTAGATGATCCTTGAGTTCCCCTCCAACCCAAGCCATTCCATGATTCAATGATTTAAAGGAAAAGTCACTTCAAGGGTGTGTAGAACTGCATGCATATTTCTACCTGAAAAGGCATAAAACCTACCTGCCTACGTGCATGCCTTGCTTGCCTTCTCTCTCTCTTTTTCTTTTCTGTTTCTTTTTTTCTTTCTTCCCTACCTGACTGCCTTCTTTTTCCTTTGTAACTGCTAAAACTAAGCACATTAACAAAGCATTCTCAGTTCTTCTGTGGTCATAGTTTCTTCTCCATAGTTTTCCATTTACATAAACTGTCTGTTCTGGTTCACTACAATTGAATTGAATCACTAGCACAATTTGCAGCAGTCTAACTGCAGAAGCTAAACAGAAAGAAAGCAAGCATATTATTGACTTCACTGTTTTATATTTCAACAAATAGATTTCATGAGCACGAATTCCTCAGCTTGGACATGTAATTTTCCTGCAGACTTAGAGTATCAGAATCCCATCACAAAGACGAAGCAGATAGGAGTTAAACTATGATTTAAACTTATGAGAAAGTAATGGTTTTCCTTGGCAATATTCTTTGTTAGAGGAGGGCCTGCTGCAGTTGAAGACATGGTCCCATGATGACCTTGACATCTCCTTGGGAGATTTAAGATTGAAGATTTGGAATTTTTCGGAGGCAGTAGGTTTTCAAAAACTGTTTTATGTAAGACTTATGGAAGCCTTGGCTGACACAATAAGTCAAGTTCTCTGAACTTCCCCTTATTTTTGGACAAGCTGAAAGTAGAACTTTTTGTGTAACCCTGATTTTTCAAATGGGGCCCTAGAAAAACTTTCTGCCCCACATATAATAAGTTTCACAATATGGTGGTTTTTTTTTAATTTTGACTTTCTTTTGCAGAGACATTTTTCACCCATAAAGGGTGATTAAGTACAGACATACAATCCTTTCAACATTGTGGTCACATTAACTAGAAACCGTGATAAAGATATGCAAGTTTTTACAATATTTTTAAAAGACCACTTTGGCTGTATACTTCTTTCTTTAACCTGAGTGTTTTTGCTGATATCTGAACAGACAGAGTGAACCCTTTTTTTTTTTTTTTCAACAATGGACTTCAATATAGCCTGTACTAACAATTTGCACTTACAATTTGAAGGGCACTTAAGTGTCAGTAAATTATAGAAACCATTCAGTAATACCACTAAAATTAAAGTTCAGCTGAGTTTCCTTTAGAAAATTTTATTTCTGGGGTTAAATGTGTCCAGTGTTTCAAATCCCGTCAAATTGAAAACAGGTATTTAAACTGTCATGTAGCTTTTTTATGTACAGCACAATTATAGCAATCAAAGTGCTGGAAGCAGCAGCAGCAGCAGCATGACTTCCTTTCGAGCTGTAACTTGGATGACAAATCTAAGCAAAGTGGAAGACTGCAGAGTCTTAGAATAAAACTAGCAGGAATTTTTCACTTTGTGAGAGTTGTTTTTGCCCCAGTATTTTCCATATTTCTAATATTTCTCTAAGGAAGGTCTCTTTTCACTGGGACTGCATAGAACATCGTGTTCTACAGCTCTCTAATTGTTATATTTAAAATCCATGATCTTTACAGGATTTTGAAACTTTTAAAATTATCTCTCTGGAATATTTTTTTATTGTTGTTGGGCTCCTCAGTGGTCACTGTAGAGAGTGATTCCCATCGTTAATCTAAAGGGCACATAATTCACATATGGTGGCTGCTCAATTGCCTCTTGCATTTTTTTATATTTCTGCTTTGTCACAGGGAGACTACATGAACCTTGTGGCTTTCTCAACTCTTCAGTGAAGTTCCTAAGAGTAATTGGGTGAATCTGAGCTAAACAAGCAGTTCTTGGTAAATCTGGAAATAAGTGGCTATTTCATATTTAGATGAAATTTTTTATTTACAGGGATTCCTAAATATACCTAACCTCATTTTTTCATAAATATATTTATGAGAAAAAGTCTGTGCCTTTTCTTATCATATTCTTATTATTGTGAACACTGACCGTAATTCCTTTGAGCGGGGTCCCAATTCATCCCAAATGTCAATAAGCCCTTAGCAAATGCCAGTGTTAGCATCATGAAGGGACAGGCTCCTCATACAGCCTGTAGAAGGTGGTGAACATTGCCAGAGGGCAAATCAGAATCTGAATGTGGTGGTGTCCATTTTTCTACATAGTGCACCCAAGTGGAGGAGGTTTACTTTCCCATTTTAGGTGTGTCAGTTGTTTTGAGGTAAATAAGTAAAGCCAAAGTCTGTATCTTCATTTTCTACAATAGTCCGTAATAATCTATTTTAAAATGTTGTGTGTCCTTGGAAATGTAATAAAATTGATATAGTGTGAAAACAGAACATTGTTTTTCTTACAAAAAAAACCCAGTATTTCTGCTTCAAGCTCTAACTCACATATTTGTTTTTGTAATAAAAAACAGCTCTGTTTTTATTTGTTTTGTGGACAGCTTAATTGCAACTGAGCACTGAAACTACATTGTTTCTTTAAAGATGTTGCTTAAAAACACCTCAAGAACTTTAATCTTTTTGAGTGTGTGAAAGGTCCCCAATCTGTGGCACTAAGGGATGTAGTTTAGTGATGGAACTTGGTAGGTCAGGTTGCCAGTTGGATGTGATGACCTTGAAGGTCTTTTCTAGCCTAAATGACACTATGAAAATGACACTATAATTCTGTATGAATATATTTTTCCTATGCAGATTTAAAACAAAATTGAGTCCTATTTCTGCAAGCATGCATACTGAATTTTCATATATTTTTGCATCTATTAAATCCTACTGAAATCAGTAAAAGCTACCTAAGGCTTTGAAAATCTTTGTTTTATATAAGTGATTTCACTGACATAAATGCAGTTGTTATACAGAGAACTACTTGCACAGTCATGTCAAAACCTTCATCTTTTATGCTTTGTGAATTCTTAAAGTACCAGCTGGAGAGAAGCATTGTCAGCTGACATATACATTTTTTTGTAAGCTAGAAGGTTGCAGTTGAGCACAGTAAATTCAAATATTTAAGCTGATTCCCCCACAGTTTTGTTTCCCCTTCCTAGGATTACCCTTTCTTCCTGCACTTACCTCAGATCTTTGAAAAAAGGGGCTTTGAGTCCTAGCAGGCAAAGGCAATTTGGCATATGGAGGAAGGCTACTGACTTTCTTGATGTTTACTGTACATAGTACTTGGCCCTTGGTCTTTTCTGAACCCCTGTGGCATCCTTGTGTCCTTTTGGTACAACTGTTTCTCTGTTTTTATTTCTGACAACCCAGGGTGATACAAGAGTTGGGTTGCAGCTCACCAGTTCCGTGGGGCAATGCATTATTCTGTTAGGGTTGGTACTGGGCAAAGGAGGTTATTCAAGGAAGGCCTCAAACTTCTGTGATGTTAGAAGTCTGGGCAGAATGCGGGGAGCCATGCTATTGTTTGAAGAGAACTAGCTGAAAAGGTCTCACCCAGACCCATGCAGCCAGCTAATAATTAAGCAGACTGGTTATGGTGGCCAGTGTTTGTAGCTCCTGCTCAGCTTTCTGTCTTTTAACACAGTAAAAGTACCAGCTGGCACCAGAGATCGGGTTTTTATGAGGTGAAAGCTTTTCAACAAATTCTTAAAATAGGGGAAGGATGAAGTACAATCCTTAGACAAGAAAAAAAAAACATGCTAGGTTATTAATGCTGACTATTTAGAAGGAGGGAGTAGAGAGGACAGAAAACTATTCTAGAATAAAACAGAGTATACATTATGTGATACAAAGCAAATAAGAGAAAAATCCTAGTACAAACATCTTGTAGGTTCTGTGGAAGAGTTTGTGTGGTAACAGGAAAATGCTCTTCTGTGGTCCTTGTCAGATAGACTGGACAAAAAGCTAGTAAACAATGCTTCATTGGTAAGACTAAGGCTGTGATACAGTAGATTATTTTTTTACTCTCTTATAAGATGAGAAAGACAGAAGTGAACCACAGCTGAAACAGTGGCACTCAACTATGGATTTTTTCCCTAACTTTGCCTAGTAGCTGTTGTGAGTTTCCTAAGGAAGTTCCACTTTCGGTTATTGAATAAAGCTTGAGAGTTCACACTTAAAGTGCAGTACATTATTCTGTTATTAATGCCACCTGGTGCCTATAATGCATGTGTTGCCATTTTATTAATTGCACTGTGCTCAAAGTATGAATAAATAATATCCATTTCTCTAGCATATTCTTTTCAGAAAAGTCAGTCTCAGGAAAGCAGATACATACATTAATGGGCTTGATTTCAGAAACTGTCTTACTACAGATGCTGCTAATATGGCAGAGGTGGGAGTATGTGTGCGGTGCTCCTCTGTTTTTTGTCTCTACTTCCCTCCCTTGGATCCTAAATACTCAGAGGAGGAACTGGAGCACTAATAAGTGAAAGCTGACTATACGCCTGATTCCCTTCCTCATGTTCTCTTTATCTGCACACAGGCTTGCCATCCAGTCAGTTATTCTGTTGGCTAAGAGCTATCATCTTGGACATCTTCTCAGTTTTCTTTGGTAGCTTCCAACCCATTTCTGCTGAGAATCTGTCTCCCACTCATGGTGGTTTTTACCCTAAGTCCTTCAATTTCACCCCTCGTGAAAACTAAGGTTTTCTGGTTCCACACACCTTAGAAGCCACTACCAATAAATCCATTCACAGATATTTAATTTCTCCTTTCTTTCTTCCCCAGCCAAGATTCAGTAACCTTTGGTCTGTGCTGGCTGTCCTTAACCAAGTCTGATAAACCTCTCTTCAGACCTACTTTCCCTTATCTGCCATTCAAGCAGAACTTCTTCGCTCTTGTACATACATATACTTACACATAGCAGTTACAGAAACAGGGCAGAAGCAAATATGGTAGACCTCTGAGCAAGTTTGTTATGGTTGAACAGTTCTATGTTTTGCATCTGGAGAATTATCTGTATTATATTTTCTGGTTGTCTCTTCTTCCTGTCAAGTACATGCCTGTTTTATGTTTTGTGGAGCCAGAATAGCTCCTGCAGTACTATTGTACTGTACTCTTTTCTGCACAGATTAAACCTCTTTTTGTTAAAGCGTACATATGTGTGCTCCTAGCTGTCAGGTAGACTTTAGCCATACCTACCCATAGTGTAAGCGTTTCGCTGACATCAGAATATAGCTTCTATCTGTGCACTGTTTGCTTGTTGTTGTTCCATAGTAATCATTCTGCTAAGCACATTCAATGATAAGCTTGATTGAAAGGGAAAGTTTTAGTAACCATAAATTCTGAAAACCAATCTCTCTTTCCATATTTTTACATTAGCTCTTTAAAGTTCCCAATTTTCTGAACATTGGACACTTTCTTTAAAATGACTTTGTTGAACAAAAGTCTGGAATACCAGTAGAAAGAGAGAAAGGAGAGATGTAGTGTGGAAATAGTAATGCATATCGATATTACAGAACCACTTAGAACTCAGTACTCAGCTGTGCTTTTGAAATGCATGGAAGGACATGGCAGGCAACGTACTTGAAATTCATATTTTTACTCTTTTGAGTCAATAACTTTAAAATGAGGACCACCATAGTAATGACAGGCTAGAAGAAGTTTCCAGCAGCTTGATTAGCTTCACAAAGTTTTCAGCGGTTAGGCACTGAATGCAGTTCTCCAAGAAAATATTTTTTTGCCTTAGTATGAAGCCATCCTGCGTATGCCATTCTCTGCCTCACTCACACCCACGCTGCGAAGGTTTTTTATCTACTGAGGTATATGCTACTGCTCCTCTAAGTTTACTGAAAAGATTGGAAGCTTTTTTTCAGACCTTTTGTGACCATGTCATTAAAAACTACATCATCATGTGCATATACCAGATGCACATGACCTTAATTCCAACATTTTGTAACTTCGTAGCTTCACAGATTTGCTTTAATGGGAAGTAATTTTCATCTAAAGCTATTAAGCATATATGCCCTTATTATGTTCCCTGAATACTGTAGTTTATTCAGCAAAAATTCAGTTTAGCAAGCAAATGCATACATTTGAATCTCATTAAAATCATTGAAATGTGTAAGGATTTTGTGCCCTGGTCCTCTTATTGGTGCTATTGGGATTGTTTGTGCAAAGGTAAGCATGCAGGTATGCATGGGAGTCTGGCATACTCTGTATCTTGCCATGGATGGTATATTTTTTTGTGGTTTCTTACTTTTATTTGTGTGCTCCCAGCTAGAAGGATTCCCCTGAGAGAAGGGAGCCCTGTTCAATTTTCAGGGATGCTTCAGAGCACACTTCACATGGAGATGGTTGCAAAGGCTGTGACTGGTCTAAAGCAATGTATAGGTACATAATACCATTAGGATCTTGCAGCTTGTGTCATGAGCGTTTGAGGTGGTTGTGAGTAGGCATCCTCAGAGAGGTGATAGAAGGAACTTCCGGAGTATACAGTATACAGAGCAGAGAGAATGCAGTTGAGAATATTATTGAGTTAACTGAAAATAAACCTTGAACAGTGGTCTGTCTGCAAGGATACTTGGACAAGGAGAGGGCTGTTTATGAGCTTTTTTCATTCCTATGATTTCTGATTAAGTTGTGGTTATTTTTTTCCCGTTTAAAGAATTAACTTTCTACTTTTCATTCCAGTAAAATATAGGGCTTATGTTTCTGTTGTTGTTATTGCTTAAAAGCTTTTTGGTCTTTTTAGGGCAGATTTCTCTAAAGGAAAGGTCTGAGCAGATCCATCACAAAAGTAGTAGCTGACATGGAGTCAATCAGCAAACACTTCAGAGAGAAAATTGATGCAGAACAATACAAGAAGCTCTTGGATTATCTCAAATGAACATTATTTTAAAAATGAAGCAATGCAGTTTACCTTCAAACTAAACACTGCAAGAATAATATTCAATATTTATGATTAGAAACAATTTTCATTCTCTGTTCATAATTCTGTCCTCAAACCAGCCTCGTGTGATGGCTATTTTAAGGTAATAAAAATTAAAAACTAGATACAGATACATCATCTTTGGCTTGTGGGTCTTTCAGTTGAGTGTTTTGAGGCAGGTTGTTATCCACTGATCAAACTGCAAAAGAGAATGATTTACTGCTCTTGAGTTGGGTTTCTAAAATGAAATTTGTAAGGAATTCTCAGTATTTTGCAAGTCTAAGTTTAGTGACTTTATTTTACCTATTCCTATCCTGCCCCTTAAAGAAAAAAATCCACTTAGTACTAAAGGGCATATGGTCAGTGCAGTTTTTTTCCACACTCTGTTACTCCAAACTTTTTTTCTTGCCATTTAGGAAATAGTAGAATCTTGGCAACATCCAACTCAGCAAGAGCTATGCCACTACTGGCATTGGAGAAGGATTTCATCTCTAATGTTCTGAATATACACAATTGTTTTTTCAGTCATTAAAAACAGTAGATTGAAATAAATCTAAATGTCAAACAATCTTGAAACAAATGAAACTACTATAAACCCATAAGGGAAAAGGGACATGCTCCTGCTAAACGTTCCTCCATAAAAGCATGAAGATTTAGAGGTTTATGGGAGAAACTAGCTGGTTATTTCTCCCAGCTATAAATATAACAAAAAAAAAAAAAAAAGGATTTGCTTAAATTTACTCTAGCTGTAAGAAATTTACTTTCTCGCATATGTTTAATCTTGAACGCATTTTTTCAGTACTGCCTAGTTCTTGGAACTAATGATGTACTACTATACTTCAGCAATTCCAAGAATTGTTTTGTACTTAATTTCTTCAGTGGAACTTATGTGTCTAAATCCACTGGCTGCTTGAAAATCTTGATCTCTAAGAAGACTATTCCAGATGTGAGTCTGATGTTTTCATAAGAAGCATATGATGAGACAGTTTTGTGCATGTACAAGTGCCTAGTGAATGCCACAAACCCTTTTCTGTGGATTGTGCTTATGCAAATGTATCAAGCTAAAAACACCAGAAACCTGCAGCATCATTAAAGTGAAAGTACAGTAATATAAGTGGATATATATGAAACAGTGTAATTACTCTTGCAGATTATTTGGAAAATTGTAGTAATACTGACACTTATGTTCTGTTGTCACAGAAAAAAAAAACCACTGTAAATCAACATACAATTTACACTGTGTACACTATTGTTAGTACTATGTAACCAGTAAGGTTAATCCCACGGGCTGATCAAGAAAAGAATAACCTATAGTATACAAAAAATGAATAACATTATGTAACTGTGTTTAGAAATGGTTGTGGGCGGGGTAGCAACATTAAGTAACAATTAATTTAAAAATTACTTAAAAGTCATGCAACTGGAAATGAGGGCAAGGATAGATACTTATGCATAGGTGTTGATGCAATGGTTATACAAAGATGTAGGAGTAATGGAATTTGTTTGGCATGTCAGAGGAGTCTGACAATTAAATATGCTGATCAGAGTTGATCACCTTAGGTGCTCTATCGTTGGTAGAAAGACAACTGCAGAAGATGATTATATAATTTATATAATTGTATAATGTTATAATAGTCACTGATGGTAGCTGAAAGCCTAGGAGATTTAAACATTCAAGATTCCAGCTGTATTACTGAATCACATACTGAGCTAATACATTTCCAGTAGGCCCTGCTCTTCAAATAAGTATATTAATGAAAAGTTTTGGAGCACTTTCTAGTTTTCAGCCACACCAGATTTTATCTGCTAAAAGTAAGACATAGTTAGCCAAAGCTGAAAATTGGACATCTATGTCTGTATAGGTTGTACTTCATTGACATTTAGGATCACATATTAACTTGCTGTACTGCAATATAGTGTGAATGACAATTCCCTCTAAAGAATTTGTAGAGATAAAAGTACTCTGGGAGTCTGTACTTACTGATGTCTTACAAATAATTCCTCAATTTTTTTATGTATTTCAGTGGCCAAGATTAGAGAGATTGGTGTTGGTAAAGGCAAATAGCTTCCTTACTGTCGAATATAAACCTAAGGCTTATGAAATAACTGGAATTTCTATGATTTCCTCCTTCTCAGGGATGACTGTATAAATGGGAATACTGCTTTATGATTTATATTAATATGACCATTTTTAAAAGTTCTATAAATCTTCTTCCTTGGAAAAATAAAATCAACTGAATGATTTTCAAATGAGAAAACATCTAAATTTCCATAACTTGCACCGATATTGTCAGATTTATGTTATTAGCTTGTTTTATCATTTAATTACAGCATACTTCTTCTTTCCTCAAGTCTTATGAGGTACCTTATAATTCCATTGAGAATTATCAAATAAGAGTTACATAGTACAAATATAGGACAACAGAATTTTCCTATCAAAGGATATTCCTTTGTTGCTCAAAAAATGTTTGATGCTAATATTTTAAAGAAACTCTTTGAAGTTAACTTCAATAGAAACTCTTAGCGGACAAATCAGAAGAGGTTTAGTTTACTAATTAGCTGCTTCATTTTGATTTAGTAAATATCAAAATCAGTTCACAGCTATGGTAGTTTTTTTTGTAATTAAACTTCTTAAAACAGCTGTGTATGTGCCAATAGGAAACTTTTAACCTGCCATTCTCTTTTATTCAGTTTCCCTTCTTTTCGCTTTCATTTCTTTTCCCTTTCTTTTCATTCTACATGCTTACAAAAACAGTGCACTCACCAGTTGAAAAGGAAGAACCAGAAGTAAGGCTCATGTAAAAAAATCCATATCCTAGAATGAGTTACACAAGTCTGTGAATGGCAATTCTCCTATCATTGCCATCCAAGATTCCATCAAGTACTCTTGCAAGCTTGCCATGGTACTATGTGCTATGTTCTCCTTTGCTTCTCTTTGGCTTTTCTGTCCTTCACCTGCAGTGATTATGGGATTTTTTACTTTCCACTCCATGTGCTCTCACATCAGATAAATAGTTGTGAATTGAAAATTCGTAAAGGACATAAGGGAATAATTTTTGAAAGGATGAGTTGTAGGAAGAAAATCATCGTTAAGCTGAAGAATTGGTGGGAAGGGAAAGTTAAATATTTTCGTTCTTCTTCCTTACTCAACCAAATTCTTCCAATCCATGTTGCTTCTCTGTATGGAGGGCATCTCCTAAAAGTTTATCATTTTCACCCAAAATCACACATTACCACGTATGTCTTTATTGCTTTCCCAATCCCACTTACTTTACTGTAATCTCAGGCATGTCTAGCTACATTCAAGGCAGTTCTTAATCAGGCATTAAATCTGTCAGTGTTGCAAATCAGGTCTACCTGCAGCTAAGCAGACAAGCAGATTCAGCAAGATGTGGTGGCGTGAAAGGAGCCCAAAAATTGGAACTGCATGCCCCTACAAATAGTCTGTTAGTCTTATTAGACTTATTAATACCTGCATTTGATGCATCTGTTGATTTGCCTTTTGTAGGACCTGCTAAGTTTTGTGTGATAAGTATGACCACAGTTATGAATGCTGCATGATACTCTTATCTCTTTTCATATGGCATCTGCAACTTTAACTCTTCTTAATCCTGTTTGGAAAAATGGTAAAAAAAAAAACATGGAAATGGTGTGCGGGTATGTGAAATGTTATCTTTTTGAGTGGAGCTGTTGTTTATTGTTGTGGAATGATTTTCAAAGAAAACCAATCTAAAATAATAATTTAGAACACCTCGCTCCTTGCCTCCCCTTCAATCCTGTCCCCTTTCCCCCTAAATACCTAGTTTAAAGGGGGGAGGGGAGTGCCCCCCTTCCCCCTAAATACCTAGTTTAAAGCCCTCTCAATGAGCCCTGTCATATCCTGGGCTAGGATTTGTTTCCTCCTTTGATACAAGCAGGACCCATCTGCAGCCATCTGGCCATCACCTGCACTTCTGCTCCATTAACTAACTGGCCCAGTGCCCGAAGTCCTTTTTGATAGTCCTCAGGCTGCTCTCAGTGACTTCATCACGGGCAGCCTGAACTATCAGTGAAGGATAATAATCAGAGGGGCAAATCAGGCTAGGAAGTTTCCTAGAAATGTCCCTTGCATGGGCCCCAGGGAGGCAGCACGCTTCCCTACAGGTAGGGTCGGGCCAGCATATAGGGCCCTCCACTCCTCTCAGAAGGGAGTCACCTATGACAGTTAGCCTTCTTTCCTTCTTATTGGAGGCAGTCTTTAGGCATGGAGTTGACCACGTCACCCTAGACAACCTTCTGGGTGGACGTTCATCCGCATCCACACTCACCTCTCCCTCAAGTTCCAGAGCCTCAGACGTATTTTGTAGGGGCACCTGGGGAATCGAGGTAGATATGGATGGGGTTTGCTTGCAATGCCAAGCTGGCACCTGTTTCCACTCCTCCCCATCTCTTGATCCCCCTACCTCTGCTCAACGATGGCAGGGCAGGGGGTCCACCACTGTTTGGGGGGTATCACCATGGTGTCTTTCTCGCAAGTTTGGCAGGGAGATACTCCACCAGTCTATCTCCTGCTAACATCTCTGATGCTGCTTAATCTGTCCACCTCCTCCTTGGGCTCCACCACCATACTGAGCAGATCGTCCACCTGCTCACACCTCATGCAGGTGGAATCCCTGCCTCCCTTCACCAGTAGCAACAGGCTCAGGCACACTGTGCAGCCAAAACCTGAATCACCACATTTTTGGGCAGGCACTCTATCTGAGTTGCCACATTTTTTTGGCAAGTGCTTTCTGCTTCGTGGAGGCCATGGCCAGATTTGTTGTCTGGGAGTCAGCCGATAGGTGGGCCAGTCTCCAGAGTGGTTATGAAACTGAAGAGCTATTGTGTCACTCATTCAGTTGCCCAACTAATTTTGAGTAAATACTCAACTGAGTTTGTAAAGGTGAACTTCAAAATAACCAGTAGTCTACAGTCTCATGTATCCTATGATTCCAGCCTTAACAGGATTGTGTGTGGTGCAGTCCAAATCCAACCACAATTTCATTAACTTCATTCTGAAATGCTATTTTATTTCATCCAGGCCACATTAGTTTGAGTTGCCTTTTCAAACCACCACCTCTAGTTCTGCTTTCGTGAAGGAAAGACAGATGTCACAGCTATATTGCAGTAGTGAGCAAACTTGGAGAACAGATGCTTTTTAAGAGTAAGGAAAGTACATAGGAAATCACTTCCCTTCATTCCCCTAATTAATAGCAGTCAAAATCTCTCAAAATGGATTAGTTCTGCTGTCTCCTAACTGAAGGCAACAGAGTTTATATTTACTCAGCAGTTTCCAGCACTGTTTCAGTTAGGTGAAAATAACTCCAGTGATTCTCTTCTGTGAGTTAAATTTTGTTTGAATGCAAACTGCTTTATTAGAAAGTAGGTTTTGAGTCTAAGAGCAAATTCTTTTTTTCCTTGTAATTATTCATCTGATCACTTATTTTACGGAGCATTTGATTTATTTCAAAGTAATCTTTGCTTTTATATGTAAATCACAAGTTTTTGAGAAAAGTGTGGTAATTAAATTATGCAAGGAAAATGCAAGGAAAAACTAATCAGAAGGTGGAAATTCCATTAAAATGTTTTATATTTATTTATGTAGCCAAGTAATGCAATTCAGAAAAACATTATTTTCTAAATTTGAGATTTTCCATAGTGTGCTACTATGAGTATGTTTCTTACGTTTCCCCTCCTGTACCTGAGTAACTCTTTCTGAATGTTCTAAGCTTTTGCTGTGTGAAGAAGATGTGTACGTGTTTTGAATCACATTCACTGTGTGCTGAATTTAATTCAATTACCAATTTCAAATTACAAATTTACCAATTACAAAACTTCCTGACAAACTTCTCCCACGGCGTTAAGTTTTTGTTGCTTCATTCAAGCACATAAAAGTCGTTATATAAAGGCGATAAAGACCAGAACTCAGTGCATTTTGAGGGAGGTAACTCTTGCCTGTCTGAACTGTATTGTACATTGTGTTCCTAAGACAATTACATATAGTAACCTAGAAGATTAATGCACTCTATTAGGCAAGGCATTGCAATCAGAAATCAATAGTTGATACAAATGACCAGCTCAACTCAGGAAAAGATTTTTCTTAATTCTAGATACAATTGCCCAAAGCACACACTTGGCAGTTTCTACTTAGGTAGGGAAGTTTTCAAAGAATTGAAGTATTCTACTACTTCAAATGCTGACCAAGTACATCTGTAAGTTTTAAGCAGCTCAGCCACAGAAGAGTAAGAAAAAACACTAAAATTTCAGCCTTCTGAAGAATTTCAAGGCATTGCGTAAGTGATATAGTAAGATAAAAAGCTGCAATAGGATCTCAGAAGATAAGTAGCTCTAGCTGAGTTTAAGACTCTTCCATGAAGGAAGGGATTATTATTGTTTTTTCTTATTGTCTTTCTCTGGGAAATGCAAATAATAGCACAATTCAATGGCAGGTAAGAGAAAACCCCAAAATAAAATGTTTTTTTCCTTGAGGAACTGCTTTCTAAGAACCTCGCTTTTATGCTGTTTTGAAATACTGGCAGCAAGATGTCTGAAGAGAAAACCAAATGCTTCCACACACATATTTTGATGCTGGAAAAGGAGTTATTCAGGACATATTTATTGCTGTTCCTACAAAAGGCAGCCTTTGAAACGTTTAGATTTCATTTTTGCTTTTTCACCATCACTTCTTCAAACTGAAGAAAATTGTTCCCCTACTTTTTAAGTTTTCTTTTTTTTTATTCTTATTCTCTGTTTAAACATGTGGCCTTGTTATAGTGCTTCCTCAGTATATAAGAAGCAAGAAGTTGTTTGGGATTCAAAATTGTGTTTAATCTCTATAACAAGAGGTTACCGGCAAGTATAAACTCAATTTCTGCCTGTCCTGAATTGCTCTGTATGTTAATTTCTCATGAACTTAAAGGAACTACTAGATATGCTTCAAGTGTTCCTAATAGCAGAATTTGTATCTCCAGTCCTGCAGCTCATTCTGAGTAGTCAGTTCTCTTCTGCCCTCTATGTCTATCACCAAAACACCCACTAAGTTTCTCATGGTACCTGAACACTGTTCTGAGTAGAGGTAGGTTAAAGCACGTATGTATAGCACTGAGCTCCCCCTGAGCAGCTGTTTCTTCTACATGATCTATACAGGGTTAGTAGATACCAGCTTTGATATGAGCAACTTGCTCATTTGAGTTGGTGCAGCCCAAGTCAAACTGAAACTGAAGCTGGGCTAAACATTTGAGAAGGTGGATTAAACTATGATGGATGAAAAGGTGTATGCATCTCTCTTGCTCAGGTGAGCCCATCTATTTGCATGGGTAATGCCTTATTCTAAGAATTATACTATAAATTCTGAAGGTTGCTGAGTAAGCGCCAACTGGAGACTGTGGTGCAATACTAATCTGTTATGGGTGATTGCCCTTTTAGCTCATGAGCTGTTCACTAAAATAAGAGCAATGTTTTCCTTCATAATTGTTAAGCAGCTTGGAAATCATGGACACTACTGTAATATCATAAAAAGAACACGTCTGATGAATCAAGAAATAAATAGCTGAAGAAAATGAGTTAGAGACAGTGAGAATGGCTGATTCACAGCTGGTTAATAAATAACATTCGAAAACATGGATCCTGGTGATAATTGAAAACTGTTGGTAGCAAGGTTCCTAGAGTTTCAAAATGTAAAAGCAACAGAAATTATGAAGGCATGGAAAAAAACTACAGGGCAAATGGGTTCCAAATTCGTTACCTTTTCCATCACCTTCCCTGCAATTTGGCAGAAAGTTGAAGCATGTGTAAAAATCAATTACTAGTCAAGATTATAGTTAACTATTATTTAACTAATATATAGTTAATATAGTTAACTAATTATAGTTAATTAAGTATTTCTGTAGGAGTGATCAATGTAAAATGTATCACAGTTCCTACATGGTACAGCTTTTGAATAATGACAAATAGATTTAGTCTTAGATGTGGAACTGTCCTGCTGTACAGTAAGCAGGACATTATTAAGTACATTTATCCTTTTGTGGTTAACAGGTTTTCAAAATAATTAGATACAAAAATAAGAAAACACTGTTGACACACATAAAATAAAAGATAATATCTAGAGCACTCAAAACCAATACCTAAATACAATGTTGTAATGCAGATTCTGAAGTAGCTTGAGATTTCAGAGAAAAACGTAGAAAATGTAGATTAAGAATGTGAAATACATCCATAATAATGTGACCAGCAGAGCACAGCATCAAAAATCAGCTAGAATTTGGTGTGCTCTCTCTATATATGTATATATAGATGCGTGTACATAGATGCGTGTACATAGATAAATGTACGTATTTTTTAAAGTATTTATGCATATATATGATGTATTAATTCATAATGTAACAGGTGAGAGTGTTAGTTTGGGTACTCACCTCTTCCTGTACCTGACATTAAGTGCATTTACCACTCTGGTTTTAAAGTAGTTTAGATACCAGGCTGCTGCTAAGAGATCAATTATAATTTGGAAATCTATAGTATTTTTTTACTGTGAATGGGAAAGAAGTTGTAGGCTTTATTTTTGAAAGTACTATGCAGGCGAATCAACGTAGGACAGAAAAGTTAGTAATTATATCTTGGTAAGGAATAAGGACTCTTCGTCCCTACAGCTTCAGTACGGTCTCTAGAAATAGATCAAAAATTACTTTGGCCTATTTCATTTCAGTTTTTATACAATAATTATTTTGTCTTATTGTATTTGCTGAATTGAAGTGTTTTGCAGCGTTTAGAAAAAAAAAGGAGTTAAATTTGTATTCAAATTATGTGGATTCTATTTTGCATTTCATATGTAGCTTTGAGAAGATTACTGCTGAGGTGATGATATACTTCCTAAGAGTTTTAAAATTTGAGGGAAGGTAAAAATCTTCATGCATTATTGTTGTCATGAACAATTCAAGTAGTACTTTTAGTTTCTTTTATGTTGCAGCTGCTGCTCTCCATTTCTTTAAGTCAGATTGCAGACACTGAACGGCAGTTTACTTCGTCCATGTATTTTACAAAGAAAATAACATATCTCTGCTAGCTGATTTATAAACTGGTGATGAGGAGGAGGTTCCTTTAATTTCAAGGAAGCCATTATTTCATGGATTTTGAGGGCAGAAGAGCCACCATTTCTCTGATTGACTGTCCTAAAAGTTTGTGGAAGGAGAAAAGTGGCTACTGTTAGTGGGAGCATATCTATAGCACTTTATTCTGTTATTACAGGATGCAAAGTAACAATGCAGCATGTCTGTAGGAGGCATATACAATGCTCCTTTGCCCTATAGCAGAAATAGCACTTTGGCTATCAAATCTGGGATGTAATGGAAAAGAGTATATAATTTATGGTAGACATTTTTGCCATTGGTTTGGTTACTTGTCATGCATTACAGATTTTAATTTCTCTTCAAGAAGCGTTCCTTTCGTATTACCATTTGTTTCCCAAGTGTATATTTTCTCATTCTTCCTGATTTACTGATTTTACTTTGTTCCTTTGATCAGAATTCTGTTCACTTTTTTTTAAAACTAGATTTTTTTTTTTCATCAAAATTTACTATGCAAAAAATGGCAGGAGAGTGTGGTATCTTATGACAGATTCATTAATTGCTTATTGTTTCAATTATTAAAATATATATTTAGACTACCGGCACACAGTCCTTGGCAAATGATGATTTCTGTGTGATTATAGCTGCAAATAATTTGAAAGTTATATTTGTTGTTTTTAAGAAGATATTTTAATAGCATGAAAAGCAGGCCCACGCTTGCTTATTGGAGCACATATTTGCGTCTTCTGTTATGTCATATTTGCATGTACTGATACGTTGCCATTACTCAGTAAGGCTTCCATTTGCAGCTTATTACAGTTTTCTGACTGCGTTCTTTCTCCCAGGCTACTGTCACCTCTGCAGCAGCCAGAAATGTAGCATTGAGAAAGGTTTCCAACTGCATATTCTAAAACTCGCAAGAGCTGAGATTTTTTTTTTTCTTTTTTTTTTTTTTTTTTGACGGGTTTCTGCTTCCTTGAATATCTCCAGCAACTGGGAACAAAGGTTCTCCATGCTGTACAAGTAACTATTTTCCATTTGACTATGGTTCTTAAAGTGTCTTTATATCCACCTCTACTACATCCCTGCCCTGAGAAGTTCTCTGCCTACAAAAAAAGGGTGCTGAAGGAGATGTTTCCATTTCCAAAACTAGTGAGGAATAGCTCTACTCTATTTCAGTGGGATGGGCATCTTGGAAGGAGGGACGGCCTCCCTGCCTTCACCGGAACATCTGAGCTGAGGCTTACTTTCCTTGCACTGTCTAAATGCCATCCTTGTCAGTGTACGTCAAACTCATCCTTCACCTTGTTTCCTCACTACAGTTGTATTACTAGAATTTGTCTCTCATATGGAAGTTCCTCTCAAATACAAATGCTATCTCAGATTGACAGTATTTTGTAGTGCCCCACACTGATACATAACTGCATCAGTATAAGATATTAAAAGCCTCCTCCTTTAAAATTTGTGGTTAATTTTTAATAATCCTCAGAAATACTCAGATCTGCTAAATTTTTCTTACAAGCATATCTTTGCCAGGCAGTCATAAAGAATGTTGAAAGCCAAATGGTTTGTAGAAAATTAGTTACACGCTTGTAAAACTCTCTACAATGTTCTGCAAACAAAAGGGAAAATTTCCTGCAATTTCACAATTTTGTATTTGCCTAGATGGCCATTAGCCAACAGGATGAAATCAAATTTATCCTATTCATGCTATGAATTTTATGTGATTAGCAGTGTATAGAATGTGATTTTCTAAAGCTCCTTTCATAGACAAGGTATTATCAAGCACTTTGTAAGGAAAAAAAAAAAACAGGAAAAGAAAAAAGATTAAATAAAGACCAAGAGTATAATAAACCTGTACAGGATCAAAGACCTTGTCTTTTCTTTAGCCCAGGATTGAAACTTTGCTCAGCAACTCTTAGAAATCATGTTGCACAGAATCCCAGAAGTCAAGCTTTCTTTACTATTTCTAGTCTTGTTGCAGGACTAGTACCTTACTGTAAAGTTGGAGGCATATTTCCAATATCAAACCGATACTGGCTAGCATCCTGAGTGACCATTTCCCATGTTACTTTTTTAGTGGTAAGAATTCGGCACATACAACATAACCTGGCCCTATTGTATAAAACCCATGAAAAGAAAACAAAAAATATAACAACAGCAACAAAAAGTGAACTTACTGATAATTCCTTTTGTGTTTTTTTTTTATTTGACGTAGTGTTTTGTGTACTGTTGTAATGCACTTGAGTCATGCTTTGTTAGCTTTTCTGAACAAGGGATTTGTCTTCTGTGATACTTAGGGTGCTCCAGCTAACGGTGTTCTAAGAAAGCATCAGGTAACATAAGACTTACAGTACAGTTAGAATGGTCACTAGCAGCTAAACGTGGTGGTGCTGTGCACACAGTTGAGCTAGAAGTCAGACTGCCTTCATGCCAGAGCGTTGGGTGATCTAGTCTGCAATAGGCCCATGAGCAAAGAAGACTGTAGAAGCATAAGTGTAACCTTTTCAGTTGTGATATGTATTTTAAAATATCACTTGACTCTTTCATACACATGTGGATAATAACTTGAACAAGTCAAAAGCTATTCTACCTGAGAAGATGATGTCCAGAGGACATGAGTACAAATTATCCACAACACTAAGTATATATAAAATACAAAGTTACAGACTTATTTTTGCTGTTGATGGATATGAAATTCAAGAATAACAAATATAGGACAAAAGCTGCTTACCCATCTAGAAAGTTATCAAAGTATTTTATTTAAATGACGTTTACACTGCTCATTAATTGATCTGGTACTTTTAAGAGCTGCCCCTGCCAGTCTGACAATTTTGTACTCTGAGCTTTTCACACACTAAGTGGCAAAATGAACAGTACTTTTCTGCATATCAAATTTTCTCCCCGATTTGCTCAGTACTAATAAACTTATAGGTTTTGTCAAAATTTTTTTATTCTGTGGGCCAATTTGTCATCAGAATTTTCTATTAGGCAATCAGCAACAGTTAATTATTGTCAAATGCAGTCTGAATTTCTGTAGATCTGAACTAAAACCGTTGCCCTCTTTGAGGACATCTCTTTCAAAATTTCATATTGTAACGTTGAACATTACCTGATTTGCTAGTTTTGAACTAGTAACGTGAGGGTAAAATAGCCTATATGTTCTTTTGTTACAGTCAGACCCAAGAAGTTTGCAAAGTCAAGTCTATTAGAGACTTGAAATAAAAATCCCATCTAAAGGATGGTGGAATAAGAAATGACTTGATATAAATAGTAAGGCCCCAAAATGGTTTTAGCATTAGGAAAGCATACTTCCATCTTACTTAATTATTCTGTTTTGCTTCATGACTGCATGTTACAGGGAGCGCTGCTTTCTTGGCCTAGGGTGCATGTTGTTCTGGTCGTGTAAGGTGGCAGCTACGGTGAATTTTCTCCATGGCAGTGAACTGGCAAAGGCCAATTTATGTCACTCATCCTCCCTCTGCCATGTAGGAAGCTGGATGGAGTATTAGAGCAGGGTACTCTGTTCTGCTAGTCCTGGAGTGACAAAAGACTGCTTCAGACCCATGCATAGTAGTGGTCTGTCAGATGAAGCGACTCAGGTAGTCTTCTCTAGCCAGCAATTCCAGTGTCACTGCTTACTTCAGCTTTTGAGTGAATCTACGTTTTGTACAATTTTTCACTTAGAGTGCCTCTGCTGCAATAACTACATCTCTAATGTATAACAATGAATAGGATTTTAGAAGACTTTTGTTTTCATGAAATTCCAGTCTAAACACAAAGCAAATTTTCAACACTTGTGCATCTCCAGACACTGAAGGAATTTAGATTGCTACGTCTTTGTCCTATATTAGGGCCATTGCATCCTTAATGCTCTCTGCCATCCACGTTCACCGCAGTGTCCTGGACACTGGGAGTTGTCATCCTGCACAAAGCCAGATGCCAGCTTTAGAAGTGACTCATAGCAGATGGAAGAAATTCTTCACTGCTGTAGTTGACTGATGGCAGCAACAGGGCATTTCACTTAAAACTGCTTCAGCAGTTTTACGTGCTAATCTTACGTCCAATTTAATATTAGACACATTTTTCCCATCATGCACCTGGCTGACAGCAACATCAGAACATTTCTCTCATCTTATTTCTACAGTTTAAGAAACACACATCCACAGGCTGAAAAAGGTCAGTAAATTAAACAAGAACAAAACCTGGCATTATGTCTCTTCCTTCAAGTTTGAAAGAAAACATTCCATGTCTGCCTTCTCTGAAAAAAGGGCTCTAATCCAAATGACACACTGCTGATCTGGTGATCGAAAATGATTTTAAAGGCTTGGATAACTTCTGTGAGCTAAATTCAGCCTTCTCCTACACCATATTCCAAAAAATGAAATGTGTAAAGAGATAATGAATGCTTATGGTCAAACATTAACATAGAGGTGCGGATGAGCCATTTCAAGGGTACAAGTCCAAATTAAAATTCTGTGATGCAAAAAGAATAAAATATCAGGTGAAAATCAGGTGAAAGCTGGCCATAGTGGGTATATGTGCTAGAACAGCATGACTGATCTCCTAAGGATGTTGCAATCTGTCTCTGAGGCCAACAGGAATGCAGCTTGTCATTCATAGCATTCCTGACAGGTGAGCAGCTAGACTCTGCCATGCTAAAGACAAAAATAAGAAAGTAACCTATTTGGTGTTTCAAGCACAATAATGAAGATGTCATAAAGGGTTACACAGTTAATCTAAAGCCAGTTATTCGATCCTCTGGGAAGAATATTGTGTGTTTGTATATAATGTGGATATATTCACCTTTGATACGAAAGAGTTGTAATGAAATGTGAAGCTGTAGGATGCCAGTCTGCCTCCCATGAGCAGGCCAGTCTTGGGATTTAAAAATAATGAGTTTCTTTTTTGGGTCTCCTCAGCATAGTTCTTTTGCTGTGCATGTGCCTGCATATCTCCATCTTGCAGGCCATTTGAGCTATCTGTAAACAGTCCAAAGACTATGTCATTATTATCTTGGTGTTGAACTGTGTTATGCAAACATAATACTCACTGTTAGCTAAATTGTCTCCCTTCAGGTTAGCTGACATGAGAAGGCAACCTTTAGTAATTGACAAGAAGCTTTGTTGAATTTAACTGGGCTTATTATACTGCTCTAGGGTATTATTTATGTTATTGCATTTTATTTTCCAGCATAAAATATAGCACTGAGAAATCTTTTTATGAGTGTCCCAAGATATGAACAGTATTGAGAAAGTATGCATGTATGGATACACATATACCAAGATGGTTTATTAGTTTTTATTCTTCCCTGTTTTTGTTTTTTTTTGTGTTTTGTGATAGGACAGGAAAGTACATTTTGCATCCTTACATAGCAGTTTATTTTAGGAAATCCTTTCACAATTAAGACAGCATACTTTGTTACTATGAAGAAAATTTTGACACTATTAAAAATACAGTGTAAAATATGCATAGAGACTAGCTGTCTGTTTAGAACTTGTGTGAAATAGAAATGTAACAGATAAGATGCTACCTACTGGAATCTCACCACTTATAAAAATGCATATTTGAAACGAGTAGTCATGTCTTTTATTACTATATCCTGATAACTTGCCATGTGAATTAAAAATAAAAGCAAGACAGCATTTAGCCACTCAGTTTTAGTGCATTCACTGCACTTTAAGCATTGTTATTAGCCCAGACTTTTAAAGTAAATTTCTGCATGTCAGGCTTTATTTCCTCAGTCTGCATGATGGGAATATACAATTTTGTACCATTAAGGTTGAAAGGAAACTAGTCTGAAAGAGTAGAGTTGAACTATCTTCTGTCTGCAATGCTAACAGTGAATCACATATTAAATCCAGATGTTTAGAGTCAAGAGGCTGTGTATGTGTGTACCTGTAGCTGTGTGCATATTCTCCACTCCACTTTGATTTCAGTGGAATTCAACAGAGGATGAATTCTCCTGTAGGCAGGTACAAGTATTCGCCAAAACCTGAACAAATGCTGCTTTTTGCAGCCTTCTATATTTACTGTACTGTGTTCTAATTTGAACACACACACAGAAAAACCACAGTAGTTTAAAAGTGCAGTTCAGTCTAGACCCTAAGCTCTGGGAAGGGTTAAATGTAGAATGTAAATGTGGAAATTTCTTTGTCAACATAACAACCTCAGCTCACTGAAGATTGAGATAGTATTTTACAAACATGTATGAGTCTTCTAGGAGTTTATACATATTTTCATATGTAAATATATATGTTACTTAATTTTTGCATTCTACTATAACACCTTCACATTCACAGGCCCAGGTTTTCCTGGGAAATTTTAACTTCCCTGTTACCTATAGGAAGCACAACGCAGCAGGAAGCAAACACTTCAGGAGATTTCTGGAGTGCTATGATGGTGACTTCCTAACACATGTGATGAGGGGAGGTTTTCTATCTGGACCTCTTATAAACAAGTAGGAACTAGCTGGATTGTGAGAATTAAGGGGCAGACTTTGCTGCCATGACCATGAGGTGTTGGAGTTCATGGTTCTTGCAAGGAGGAAGCAAAACCAAAAGCAGAACCACCACCTTGGAGAACAGACTGTCCTGTTCAAGTATGTGCTTGGAAGAATCCTATGAGATAAAGTCTTGGAAAGAGGAGGGTCTAGAGTAGCTGGCTAACTTTCCAGGATCTTCTCCAAGCTCATAAAAGTCCATCCCCAATTACAGGAAATCAAGCAAATGTGGCAGGCGTCCCACATGCATGAGCAAGTAGCTGCTGACGAAACTCGGACATAAAGAGGAAGCAGGACCAGGCAGACCAGGAGGAGTGCAGATCCACTGTCTGAGAGTGTAGAGTAAAATCTGCCAAGGGATGTGGAAGGCAATAAGAAGGGCTTCTAGAGGTATAACGGCAGCTAAAGGAAGACTAGGGAAAACGTGGACCTGTGGTTGGTTGGATTAGGGGATTTGAATTTGTTACACCATCACAGAAATCCACTAGTTTGGACAGACAGGACTTGGCATTGGGGAAGCCATGCTGGTTGTCTCAGATCACCACCTTGTCTTCCATGTGCCTTACCATAGCTTCCAGGATAATCTGTTCCATGATCTTCCTTGTCACATAAATGAGGCTGTCAGAGCAGTAGTTCCCTGGGTCGTCCTTTCTTCTCTTCTTAAAAAAGGGTATGATATTGCCTTTCTTGCAGTCACCAGGGACTTCACTTGACCACCGTGACTTTTCAAATATCATCAAGAATGGCTTGGAGCCTAAGCCAGCCAATTCCCTCAAGATTCTTGGATGCATCTCATTGGGACCCATAGACTTATGGGTGTTCATGTTCATCGGGTAGTCATGAACCTGATATTTGCTTACAGCAGGAGGGACATTGCTCCCCTAACTGACACCTTCCAATCCATCCAATTGCAAGTGAAGACTAAGGCAAAAAAGTTGTTGAATACCTCAGCCTTCTTGTCTATTGTTACCAGCCTGCCTGTATTGCTTACTAGGGAGTATGCCTTCTTAGACTTTCATTTTCTGGTTGATGTACCCATAGAAGTCTTTCTTATCCTTCTTCACACCTCAAGCCAAGGCCTCGCCCTTCCTGACCCCATCCCTACACAGCCTAGCAGCATCCCTATGCTCCCTCCAGGATACCTGTCCCTGCTTCCACTGCCTGTGCATTTTCTTCTTGCTCTCCAGTTTGACCAGCAGATCTCAGTTCAGCCATGCTGGTTTCTTGCCTTCCTCTCCTGACCTCCTTCACCTGGGAATGGAGAGCTCTTGTGCCCTCAGGAAGGCTTCCTTAAAGGTCTGCCAGCTCTGCTCTGCTTCCTTGTCCCTGAGGACAGCTTCCCGAGGGACTTTGTTCACTAATTCCCTGAAGAGCTGGAATTCGGCTTTCCTAAAATTTAGCATCCTGATTTTACTCTTTGTCTGTCCAGTGTCCCTCAGTAGGGTGAACACCACCATTACGTGATCACTACAGCTCAGGCAGCCTCCAATCCTAACATCACCAATCAGTTCACTTGCATTGGTGAGCAACAGGTCATGTTTCAACAAGTTCAAGTAATGTATTAGAATATTTTTAAAGACTAGTAACTTATAATCATGTAAAAAAAAGCTTTATAAAACATATCATTAGAGATGATTATGTTTTGACAGTGTAATAAAACTTTATAATACATGTTGTTTGACTCATTTTGATGAAAAACTTGTTCTTTTGCAGAAAATGATGAGGTCATCAGTGTTTCATATGTTCATACTAAGCATGGTCGCTGTAGATGTTATTGTTGCTGCTAGTAACTACTACAAAGGAGAAAATTTCAAGAGACAATATGATGAATTTTACCTAGCTGAGGTGAGTATGCTGAAATAACTATCTGGATATTTTTCAAGATAAGCTAAATTGGAAAATCTTAATGTCAAGCACATTTTAGCATGCAATTTTCTTTATTCCCTTAAGCATTCTAAGAATTCTTTGCTAACTTGTTCAAGTTCCTCTGTCTGACAACCTTTTGAAAGGTAATTTCCTCCAACAAAATGTCAGTGGTAATGAGCTGAGGCTTAAGTATAACACCTGCGGGCAATGCATGGCTGCTGAGTTGCTATCTTTCTCTAGCAAGAGTATAACATCCATAAGAATTTAACATTAAAAAAAAATGGTAAAACTCTGTCTTTAAAGATTATTGTACTTCTTTCTAAATCATCTTTATTTGACATATACTTGTCTTCAGGATGGTCCTTAAGCATAGCGAGAATAGTGTTGAAAATAGCCTGGCTTCAGTACGCCCCAAAGCCTCAAAAGCACAGTGCAACAAAGGATTTATTCAGTCCTGAGTTTAGTGAAGGAAAAGGCTGTGTTCCTGAACCAGCAAAGTGGAGAAAAACAGATTCGTTTAATGTGCAATTCCCACTGAGAGCCTGCTTGAGTGTTTAATTGGTCAAGGATTTTACTGTATAGCATGTGCCAGAGTGCCTAGAACCTTGCCTGCATGACTTTTTAGTACTATTTAATTCAGTTGTCAAGAACAAAAAAAGAAGGACATTTTTGAAGTCTTTGATATTAATGCATAGGCATGCCTTCAAATAGATATTTGTTTTTTTGAAATGAGTACTGCAGCATTCTTTATTGACAATACTTACTTCAGTGAGCACTATGAGTTGTCACTTTGTCCAAGAACAGAACCTCCAGTGCTGAAATTCACTGAGACCAGCTCTCTGAAGATGTTGATCATAGTTGCAAGTTTTATGGTTACTGCAGTTCTCTTGACTTCAGTACATACACAGGCCTTCTTTGGAGCCAAAAGGGACAGCAACTAAAAGGAAGGAGCTCAGAGAGTATTTTATGGTCACACTCTCTGAAAGTTGACAGCATTTTTTGCATTGTGACTCTGCTGCCACTTGTAATGCATACAAGGCTGACAGTGACAGTGGCAGAAGAATCACAAGCCTTTTAGTGCACAACATTATGATACTTTATGCATCTCCCTGTTTTAAGGGAAGTTGAGTTGGTACTCATTTTTTTAATTTATGGTATACTTTAGAGTTTTTATGTGATCTCTTAAAATCTTACACAGCACAGACCTCTCAAATTTTGGGACAAAAAAGAAAAAAAAGGAAAGAAAACAAAGAGAAGTTAAAGATAGCACCAGAGACCAAACCCTCAAATAGTGTAGGCTGTAGAGACATCAGTGCTTCATCATTCTGTTGTCTTTCATGTTGATGGAAATGGCTGTAGTTTGTATGAACATCGGGTAAACGTTGGCCTGGTGCCAGGAAAAACACAGAAGCACTTGGAATACAAGCTCTAGAGGCCAGTATTCCTTGTTACTGGGGCTTGTGTGGAAAGCAACTATTAATGCAGGCGATATTGGCGCTTCGGTTTTGTCTTCTTTTCCTTTATTTCAACTAGTAACAGAAGTGATTGACTAAATAGCACCCTAGCAAACTGCTCTGAAATATAACACTCACAACCTTGTCCCTTCTCTAAGAAGAGAAGCTAACTTCTTAGCATTTCTAGAAATCAAACTTCCTTTTATTTCGGAGGGTTTGAGTTCCAGCAAGACTATATGCTAGATTGAAATTTCTATGAAATGGCCAATAAAGTTAGGAAGTTTGAGCTCCTTAGCCCAGTTCATTCACAGACTAAGACAGACCATTTGCCAATATACACTTCAGTTTAATGTGTATTATAATATATTCTAATAGTACTTAGATTTAATGGATTTTCTTGCTATCAGATATGACAAGTGTTTTTGAAAGGAAGAGATCTGCACACACAAAAAAACTTTGAATATACATATTTGCAAGAAATCCAGTAAATCTTGTCATTATTAAACTGAAAAAACATCTGTATAAAATCAGTCCTTTTCCATATCATAGCAATATAGCCCATACTACTGAGTAGCAAATAGTAGGAATTCATATAAGACCTCAAACATAGAATGCTGTTTAGAACCAGAATTTTAGTTAGAAGGTAAGTAAGTGGTGGTTTTACATATTGAAATCATAGTCAAGACTAAACAACCTCCCAAACAAACCCGGAAGAGCTTTAGAAGTACTTTGTTCCAACAAAGTACTTCTAACAAGTAGAACTTGTTCCAACAAGTTCTTAAAAAAAAACACATTTACCTTATTGAAGCTATCTGAACTTTTAAACGGTTGTCAGAGTAATTGTGAAAAATATTAGCTTTATTTTATCTCAAGTTTTAAGCATATTCTAAAAACAACATGAATAGAAAGAAGGTGATCCTGGGAATAAGACATTGGAATAAAACAAGCAAAAAATGGATTATCTTAGTATATCCCCTGCAGGTTTGACAATATTTTCACTTCCTGGAAGTGAAGATATTGGAACTCATTTTAATCTCCAGGCCAGAACTGAATAATTAAATCAGCATTAAAGCCTGAGTCCATGGACTGTTCATGGTGGGCGTTTTTGCTTTACACAAAAAAATATAAAAGTGGAGCCTGGCTTCTTAACAAAATAACATTAATTTGACTTATATTCGTAATAGGAAAGGCTGCATGTGCTATTTCTATTCTGGCACTTATTAACCAGTGCTGGAAATACTCTTTTCCAGATCTGTTTGAAGTGTAGGGCTTGGAGCTTTTTTCAACAGAAATACTTATAGTGTTTTATACTACAAGATAAGTGTATTTTGTAGACTTGTGTACTAAATTTCTGTCTTGTGAACAGTGTCTGGTTTTCTTTAATGGTATGTTTTTCTGTCTCTGAATAGCTTAGATTAATCACAATACTGATTTGTTAGTGGGGAAACTTTCAGAAAATTCATTTGTTTACTTTCTGCCATTCCACATATTTACTTTTCTATAAACTAGTCTCAAATAGAGAAGGGTATTTTGTTTGTAAGACATACTGCTTTAATGTCCATTTGGCTTTTGTTTGTTTTATTGTTTGTTTAAACCTTTACTACAAACAATATCAAATAATAAACCCCTACTGTTTTATGGCAGGAGGTACAAAATACAGCAAGAGGCAGCATTAGAAGAGCTAGAATAAAAAAAATCTTAGGAGAGAAGACAAATTTACAAGCAGTTTTCATTTCCTACTCAGTTATTGTGAAACTTACATTTGCAGCACAGACAGGTGGGATTCCTACAAATAGGGTTTTAACAAGTAATTTTAAAGGTCCTGAATAGAATGCATCCTTTAGCAACGTTAAAACTTTGAGATTTCCAGATGCTGGCTGGGAGGCAGCACTCAGACATCTCTCCCATTCCTAACAGCTCTCCATTGCTTCCCCTACCCCTCATCCAGGCAACGATAAAGCAATTTTTATGGCAAAGCAAAATTTGCAGCCTGATGGAGGGCAGCTGCTTATGTGTTGCACCTGTTTTTCATATTCAGGCCTGTTCTGGCTTGCGTGAATCTGCTTTGTCTCTACAGCAATGGAAGAAGTGATTTCAGCTTTAAAAAAAAAAAAAAGTCTGTAAAATTCTATTATATTTCACACTTCAGAAGAAGATCTAGTAAAATAGTCTCAGTCTTCTGTAATGAGTTACAAGCAAAAAAATACAAGCTCTGTCAGTGGAAGACAGGTGTATAAATGTAATCAGATGTTATGCAAACCATTTGATACATTTTTAAGTGCTACTGGTTTGAATTCATTTCACAAGCATATAAAATGCAAATGATCCCGCCCACACATTTTTAGAATAAATTAAAATACACTTAACATTGTATTTGTAAGTGTCTTGTTCCTAATGGGAAGGCTGTGTGCTCTGGTGAATGTATGTGTGTATTTAAATAATAGTATTTCACCTGTTCTGAAAGAGAATTCCAGCAGCTTTCTGCTCTCATTCCTAATTTGCCCCTTTTATTGTTTAGGACTTAATTAGATGTGTTTTTCTTTAGAAGTGACTTTTCATTTTAAAGTTTTTTGGTAAAGTATTTGCCTTGTGTTTTTCAGTAGGGATTTTCACATAAAGGGATAACTTCTTCAGATTTGGCACATGGTTTTCCTTGAGCTCTTTGAACTGTAGGAGCTGAAAAACTAGCTGTATTTGAGAATATGAGCGTCCTGTGTACCTGGAGGCATGTGTGTGTGAAATAACACAGATAGTTCTTTGCAGTGTTTCTTTCCTAATCGAACAAAAGATTTGGAGTGCTATGAAGCATTTTGCCTTGATTTAACCATTTGAAATATGTTTGAAGCCTGATAACCGTTTTATATGCTTTGAAGAATTCATGTAAATATAGTTGGCAGCACTGCTCATAAACAGCTGTATAGTGTAAAGGAATTAGCGTAGGATATAAGTGTCTGTGTTTGATTTCCATGCTTGTGACAATCCTGTACACATAAGATACATAAAATTCTAATTAGCCTTCAGAAACAACTTTTTTAATGTTGATAAATGTATTTTTGATGGACTAAATGATGTAAGCACTTAAGCCAACATCCCAGAGATTGTCACTGTTGCAGATGGAAAACAACTATATTCTACTGCACTCAAAGGAGAGAAGCTAGAATAGGTTTACTGATATAATATGGATACAATATAGTGATTTAACAAAGCTTAATTGTAATTAAGGCAGTGACTTAATAGGATTCAAGATGGCTGGATACACTTGGTTATTTACTCCATAGAGAACAGGGTAAGCACACACACGTAGAAGGTCCTCCTGTTGAATCATGAGGTTCGGAGTGGACCCCTTTGCATCCAAACTCCTTGAACCACAGAGGTAAGGAGCCAAAGTGCATCTGGATCTACTCCCCATCCCAGTCTTGGTCAGTAGATTGTGTTGACAGATTATATGTGCATAGTCAATCTACAATAGAAACTTAGCAAAGCCAACAAAGTTTACAATCAATTTAAGATGTGATCTTAGTGAGGCTAACAAAGCCTAGAACAAGCTATTACTCACTTACCAAGGATCTGTATTGGAAAGGTATCTTGATAACAAGGTGTAAGGGATCCCTTCTCAAGGGGAGATCCTGTCATGCAGCCAGTTGCCATGTTGGAGAGCCCCCCTTTAGGGGGCTCTTTGAGCACACTGTTTATGGGAGTAAGATGATTTACTCATAGTCATCAGTCACCTTTTAGGTGTGTGCACAATTGGTCCTCAGCTGTTGAACCAGGGGCCTGCTATCAGTTCTTTCAGCCCCCAGTTTAAGACTGATTTATGGTCATTTATCTGTTTTAGCAAGAATATTATCAGTACTGTTGTTCATTGTCCTCCTGTTCAGGGCCTTGTGAACAAAGCCAGGCTGAAGAAGGTGGTTTTAGGGAAGGAGCCAGAGAGTGGGAGGAGTACACCGTCACAGTCACTGTCAGATTCATAATTCAAATCTTAGTCTCCAATTTGGTTACCCCCTGCCAAATCCAGCAAACCTCATTGCCTGCAGTGAGTTAATCTCTCCATCTTCTAACTTTACATTCTGTAATGAAAGAGGTTAATATTTCTTAATTGAATAGAAGGTTTGAGCTGTACTTTCTGAGTGTTTACACAGCGCTTTGAAAGTTCTAGCTAGATATAGATACCACCTAATGTTATTTCAGTGTCTCTCTTATACCCCAAAGGAAGTAAACGATCAAACAGGAAAACTGCTGAGAGAAGGAAAAACGTCTTTTCCATCTTGAGTTTCCTGGATGCTGGAAAATGAGGGAGAGAATATCTCATATTATAGACAGTGGTTAATGAAGAAGGCAAGTGTGAAAGAAGTGTATTCAGCCAGGGTGATTTTCATTAGTGAGAGAAGAAAGAGCAAATTTTGAAGATGTAAACCTTTAGAAAATTGTCACCCTTTTTTCAAGATGAATGTCATGCATTTTGCTTCTGTAACTCCTCTGTAATTTCCCAGCTTGCTCTCTTTGCTTCTTTAACACAGTCTCTTTTTAAAATTAAGAAAAATTACCAATTCTTGACTGAGCTTGAATTTCCTTTTTACTTGTTTTAATGTTCAAGTTCCATCACCTTTTTTTTAACCTCTTTCAGTTGTCTTACTACTTTGTAAATTTTAGAAAAATTGAGGTAGCAATTTTCAAACAAAAGACCTTTGAACTTCGGTTTCTTTCTTAGATCTCTTAAAATCTTCAGACAGCTCCTCTGTGTTCACAGCTTCACATTTGGAAAAAATTCTCTTCATCTGTTCCTTGGTTGGATTTATTTCATGCCATTCTACATGTCTGTGTTAGGACTTCAGAAAATTTCATGAGGTGTACACTTTAAGAAGCAATATGAGAAAAAAAAAAGGAATTTATAAAGGAAGTCTTATCTAAATTAAACACTAGGGTATTTAACAATGAATTTTCAGACTGAGCATACAACTTTTGAAAATTTAGGTGTCAGATTTTACAATCATATGAATAAGACAAGTTTCCAACTATTTATAATGGAAGCTGAATAAAGAATTTGAAAAGTTTTTGGGCAGAGTAGATGTAATTCCTTAGAGGAATAGTAGATATGTGATGTGTCACAGTTGATTTTCATTACAGTATCAAAATTGTTCTTCCAAATAATAAACTACTCTTACGGTCATTTTTAAGTGTTTGTGTTAGCAGAACATTTTCAAAACGTCAGATTACAATTTCTATAAATTTTACTTTAAATGTAAAAATTCATTTCAGTTCTGTCTTATTCACAGTTGACCAGTGAGCAAATAAGTTTCATGCAATCACAGACATTTTTAAAAATAATGTAAAGATAAATAAAATACCATGTTTGTTTGTTTGTTTTGTAAATACGATAGAGACATTTATTTTTGCCATACAAAACCTTGATAGACTTTATGACTTAGAAAGTCTTAGTTGAACTCAGTATTTTGACCACATCTTTCTTTCTTATATATTCATCCAGGTTGCTTTTACAGTTCTGTTTGATTTAGAAGCTCTCCTGAAGATCTGGTGTTTGGGTTTCACAGGATACATTAGCTCATCTCTTCACAAGTTTGAGTTGCTACTTGTAATTGGAACCACTCTTCACATTTATCCAGATCTCTATCACTCTCAGTTTACATATTTTCAGGTATGTACAGCTTTTTTTCACATTTTACCCTTATGCCAATTTAAAATATTACCCATCAAGAGGAATACATATTTCAGTCTCATTTACTTCTATTGTCATACCACCAGTGTTTTCACAATATGGACTCCTTTTGAGAATATCTTTAAAATAACAAGTAAATCTGTTCTTAACTATGTTTCTTGGGTAAATTTGCAGAACTAGGATTATTTCTAACTTTTACATACATCTGCCTACTGGCACGTTCCTCTAAAAGCCACCACTGCTTTTCCGGCTTCTGTCTCTGAGATCTCAGTGCACTTTCTGTTGCTCCTCCAAATCTTGACATCTGTGGCAGTCACATCCCTAACTGAGAAGAACTGCAGTTGTTGTGGGTCTTCTGAAGACATTTAAACAGAACCAGCTTAAGGGTTCTCTTACAGCTCTCCAACTATTCCCAGTCCAGAGGGAAAGCGTGTTTCTTGAGGCTATTCCTACATGTTAACTTTGGGGAAGGACAGGAAAGAGAGACCAGGAAAGACTAATTAGTTTAAACTTCTGATTATTCCTTTGTCAGCTAGTCCAACTAGTTCCCTGTTCAGCTTTCTCGAAGTGCCTAGGGTTACTCTAGCTGTGGAATAAAGTGTTGACATTCATTACAATGTGCTATATTCTACAGCGAATTTCTTTAAAAAAAAAAAAAAAACATATCTGGCCATTATTCAGCAGTGGATTGTCATGGTGAATAATTATAAGTAAATAAAAATAACAAGTATCCTGACAGAATGCTGTTCATGTATGTGATTAACTACAGTGACACACAGTAATCAAGTAAGTACAGTGGGGGTGGCACTCTCCCCAGGTGTGTGTTGTAACATGATGTTTTTTTCAGACTTTTGCAAATCGCATCTTGTATTTTTTCTAAATGGTTCTACAAACCTGCTCAAGAAAGATTTCAGAATATCATATTCTATTTTGTTTTTGCTTGGTACCATTTGAAGGCTTTTACATGGTTATACGTTTGATTTTGCCGTCCAAATGTGTAAAAATTGTTATTCAACATGGCATGATATACCTGATAGGCATAAAAGGGTGCTCTGTCAAGAGCATGCCATTGCACTCCTGTGTCAAAAGTACACAAGAAACTTAATTGGGAGCTCTTATTTGCAGCAGTTAGAATCATAGTTAACACATTAGTACATAATTACTAGAGCAGAGCCCACTGACATCTGATGATTTCGTTCTAGGAATTATAAATTACAGGCATGTTGGACTAAATAGGTAATATTATCAATAACTCATAGGATTGAAAGTATAATTAAAATGTAGCCAGATGCTGATAATAAAATGAGTTGTTTATTTTCTGTGAATATAAGAAATTTCCTTTTTTTGTGTTTTTTTTAAGTGCTTGCTTTTCTGACAAAATATAAGGATATAATTTTCATAAAAACATATGTGTATAGGAGACATGTATTTTACAGGGAAAAACACCTGCTACACTGAAAGATTTGAGCAATCTTTTGCTGTCTAGATCCCCAAAGAGGCAGAAGACAGTAAGGTTGGAACAACACTTCACCTTTGATGTCAGTATGTAAGAGAGGTGCACACCATACACCCCAGCAAGTAAGCTTCTTGGCAAGCAAAAAACACATTTTCAAATCAAGGTCCAAAAGTCTTTCACATGAATACACGTTGATGTTTGGCAGATTTCCAGGTCTTTCGATATTAATGATGACAGATTAAATGTGTTCCTTGTCATCCAGCAAAACAGGTTACTGAAAACAGAAGTCATTTGACATGTTCCAGGAAAATATTATAAAAATATTATTATTATTATTATATTTTTTTAATTTTATCATAAAAATACAAAGAAAATATTATTTTCTTTGTCCAGTTTTGCTTAGCAGGTATTTCACTCTCATTGTTCATTGGTCTCATTGGTTCATTGGTAATTACCTTTTGCCAACACATTGTTTGTTCTTCCCCACAATGGCTACTGCTCACTTTCCTATCTGTCTTTCATTATATCATAATATATATATTTATACATATCTCTCATATGTATGAATATCTCTCATATATTCATACACATCTCTCATTATATGTTCATTCAAAACACTTTGCAAAGTCCTCTGTGAAAGAAAACATCTGTAATCTACATCAGAGCACCATTCCCTAATCTATAGAATATCTAATCTGTAGAGAAATAACAGAATTTGCATAGTACTGCAGAGATTTCTAATAAACTGGAATGGAGAGATTTAAACAGAATTGAATTGCAGAGATGGTATTTGTGGTTGGAGAAATATCGCTGAGTCATTTGTTAATACATTTCATCAATTTTAGGAGATGCAGCTATTATTTTGACAGAGCTGTGATTTCCCTTTTGCCGTTTTCATTTTTATTTGTTTTTTAATGTATTTTTAAATTTAATCCAGATTGAGCACCGTCTACATCTTTCAAATTTAATACAGTTTGCCATCCAATTACATGGAATGTATAAATGTTCATTACAGTGTACTTTTGCTTGATTTAATTTGCCACCTAATGAAAATAAATGAAAAAGAAAAAGACCAATAAGATTAGCGTGTTGCTTAAAGGTCAATTAAAGTTCCCCAAAGGAAGGTGAAAAAAAGTAAGGCAGTTAGTAAAGTTCAACCAAAACACAATTCAGATTACAAACCAGCATGCAATCTTTGCTATACTGCAATCGGTGTTGGCACTGGCATTCATGTACGTGTACACATCGAGTAGATGTCTAAGTAAGAAGGCACCACATTTAAATGTTTGTAGTACTTAGAAATCTCACTGATCTTTCTGGCTGTCACTCTCTTGGCAACCAGTTTTATGTACTCAGGTTACTTGCAATATGAATTGTGATAGAAAGGACTTTACCTCACTTTATGCAAATGATGTGGAAGTTAAGCTGTCTCATGTAACCTCTCAGCCCCAGGGCCCTTTTTAAGCACTGAAGAAATTGAAGGCACTTCCCATCTCGCTAGGGGTCTGGTTTGTTTGGAATAAGTTGCTCTCTAGTGTTGACTTTCTGTGTCCCCTTTGACAGCTGAGCCTACTGTGAACTCTGCCAGACAGTATAGCATATTCTGGGTACCTGATAGATGAATACCCAGGTGCATGTAGCATCAGCCTATAATTTCACTGTAATTCCTACCTTTCAGTTTCAGTACAATTTTTGTGGAAATATAGGCTATACCTTGGGCTGGAGAGTCTTTTTCTTTGTAAGAACTGCAGAATTAGATTTGACCCATATCCTCCTGTCAGTTGTCTCCTGTGCCTACTGAGGATGCCACTGCCTCTTGTTGATACTAATGTTCATGTTAGTGTTTTTGTCACCATCAGTGGCTGGAGTAGGAGGATCAGAGCCTTCACCAACTTTTCAAAAATAGATTCAACAGTGAGTGGGTCAGGAGTTCCGTACACAATCACAGTTCTGCTGCCATTGCTAATGCTGAGACACATAAAATACATCAAATTCTTCAATGGCACCAAATGCCATTTTCTCTGATACTGAGAAATGCCACCCAAAATTTCCCTTGTTGTGTACAGTATGAAATAACAACGTTTATTACCAAACTTGCTAGGTTATACTTGACACAATGTCAAGCAATTTTACCTTGGATTGCTGAAATAGAAAGATGAACTGTGGAAGGAGATTTGGCCATTTGAAGTGCAAATACATAACCTGCTGTAACAAACAACACAGAATCGCAGAAGAGTTAGGTTAGAAGTGGCCTTTTGAAGTCATCTCATTCAGCCTGCTGCTCAAAGCAGAGCTTTCTTCAAAGATTGTTCAGGATCTTGTCCATTTAAAATGTGTACATTTTTAACAGTGATGATAATCAAACTTTGGAACAATTTACTTATGCTGCAATCAATTCTCAGTTGTTAAATCGAGACTGTTGTGTTTTGTCCTCTGCTGGAGGCCATTCTTGTATGTTTGGAGTGGCTATGAACCTTCACTGGTCTGTAATTCCTCATTACATTCAGACTCACTATTATATGTTTTGTGTGTTTCTCTTCCTTTGTTTACCCTAAAAACTGCTTTTCTCCCTTGCAATTCTGTGATGACCATGGGTCACAGGTGAATTGATAGCCTTGGGGTCTTCAGTATCCTCCTATGCCTGTACTCAATAAATATGCTGTCATACCTTGCCTTGATACTACATTTTTTGAAAGGGCTGTAGATAGCTTTATCTATGCAAAATTGCTTCGTTTTATTAATCTATGTGAGATCAAAAGAAATATGTAACAATAAGCATTGCAGAATACAATTTTCCAAGGCTAAGCAGAATTTAAATATGTTAATAGTTACCTGGTCATTAAATAATAACTGTTACTAGCTAAAACAAACCTCTAGGCAGGTCAAGATAAGTACAGTGCCTGATGGGTTCCATGGCTTATGTTCTTAACCTAACAAACAGCTTGTGGTCTGCTGCACCTTTGATAACCAAATATTTACTGTCTTACAAGGCTACAGGTTCCTTTTTTTATCTTGAAGTCTGACAAATTTTTAATTAACATACTAATCAAATAATTAATGCAGTTGTATTTTCTCTTTCTTTGCAGGTTCTTAGAGTAGTTCGGCTTATAAAGATCTCTCCTGCTTTGGAGGATTTTGTGTACAAGATCTTTGGACCAGGAAAAAAACTTGGGAGTTTGGTTGTATTTACTGCCAGCCTTCTGATTGTAATGTCAGCAATTAGTTTACAGATGTTTTGCTTTGTGGAAGAGCTGGATAGATTTACAACCTTTCCACGGGCAAGTATAACCAGCAGTGATACCTCCTTGTGTGCTATTATTTTCTCATCATTAAAATGTCATATTCATTGTTATATGACAATGTTCTTATTCTTCTAAGAACCATGGAGCAGAATCAACTTATGCAGAGATTTAAAAATATGTATTTTCTGGGTGTAATAGTCTTCCACTAATCCTTCAGTTGTGAAGTTTGTAGTTCTATTTCTGTTACAGGAATATGGAAAATATTGTATTTGTGCACACCGATAAGCATGTGGCTTAACAGCAGTCTAGCATGCTACAGAAAAAAGACCCATATACACAACCATGGAAATTATCCACAAAATTTATATAAATTTTATACACATGATTTATGTCTTCATATTGTCAAGTGGTTGATCTTGATTAGTACAGGAATGCTTCCTTTACACAGGGTTATAAAATCTGTCTGCATTGACAGAATAAGTGTCTGCCTTATGGGCATTAAGTTAATTCAGAATAGAATGCTGAAAATCAGTGGAAATTGGAGCTAATGTGTTTATTGAAGCACACTGTTCTGAATGAAATATGGACATTTATTTAATAATGTATTAAACTGAGTGTACATGGATTGGTTTCAGTCATAATTTATTTGATTCTGTCACTCCAGTTTGGTTATCCAATGTATCTATTTTAGTGAAAGTGCTTTGGTAGGAACAATTAAATAACAACGAACAAGGCAGCCTCAAGGGTCATGCATTTAGCAAACAAAATAATGAGACAACAGTTTGGCCTGGATTTGATGCATGGGACACTAGCCATCAAATGTAAGACAACAAATACCTACTCATAAGGAATAAAAATAATGCCGTGCTTGCTATATTAGAAAATGTACTTACAAAAATAGATCATAAAGAATTCAGTGTAGTTCATTTTTGAAATGCTGAAGAAAGCAAAAAGAGGATAATATAACTTAAACTTTACTTAAAAAATCAGTGTGTCTGCCTCTAAATTGAATGATACTGCTACCCTATTTTGTGCCCAAGTCCCATGTATAACTTCTGGTTAAAAAAAAAATTGAACTACAAAAGCTTGAAATCAACAGTGAAGTTTAGTTTCAGAATTAATTTGTTATTTATGCAAAATGGCAGTGATAGTCTTGATGGAATTATTGTAGTATAATTAAAACAAGAGACACTCACGAGAACCTGAATGTTTTTAACTGAACTAATTGGTATAAATAACTGAAAAAGATTGATTTGCAGTAAAACATTGCTGAGATATATCAAGATGTTAGGAAATTTTTTAATGATTTTGAACATTCAATCTAAGGCTTTAATAAGAACTTTTACCATGTTGAATTTTTGAAGATACATGTATATGCTAAAATACAAGGCTGAGAAAATATTTTCTCCAGTAAATTTTAGTTGTTTTTTTTTAAATAGAAAGTATTGAAAGTTGTTTTCTATTTTCTGTTTGTTTTCTGGGGGGGGAAATGCAAGGCCCATTACCAATAATAAGGGACTGTTCCAGTATTCAATTCCAGTGAATTGAAATATTTCTTACAGCTTCTGTATCATAGAGTACAGTAGTGTTTACTTGTTTTTTACTTATCTTTACTTTTATACTTATTCAGTTAGTCATAAATGGTTCAGAAGTATATTCTGCAGTATGTGGTTCATTTTCTTAATTTTCTAATGAAGCAGCTTATAATAGTTTCATAGAGTCAGTGCAAATTTTATACTTAAAATATTTTGTTTGACAGTGTCCCTCTAATATCTGCTCTCAATAAAGACCACAGAATCCTTTTGTAATAAGATAGAGATAAGATATGCAATTCTGGGTTTGCCTGGAATGCTTTCTTTTCATAATGTGACTGATGAAATACTTGTATCAATGTATAATGTAGAAGATATGAGGTCTGCATAGCAGAAATTGCTATTTCAAATTTTTAAGAGCTTTCCCCCAAATAAGAGCGAACCCCAAATGGCAGCACTGTTGCTATGAGCTTCTTTCAGTTCTGAATACACAGAGGACAAGTACATTAATAAAGTGGTGACTATAGAGGTAAAATTTTCAGTTTTTACACTGAAGTGCCTTCTACAGTGAAACAGACAAAACATAAAATGATTCTGATGCCAGAAGTGCTTTATAAGAAGGCACAGTATGGGTTTGGGAACAAGAAGACCTCCTCCTTTCACTAATGTCTATAAATTGCATGTTTTCACATGGTTTCCTGACAACAGTCAATAGGCACAAACTCAATGTTGCTATGGTTACAAATTTCACTGTTCTTTTGCCCATTGCAACTTTCCAATTGGACTGGCTTTCTCTCTAATACCAAATATAAAAATATTAATGTTTGCTATCCGGTTTTTAACCATTCTGCCATCTCTATTTTTGCATGTCTTCTTTGGCTGCACACATTGAGCCATAAGTTAAAAATTGGGTAATTCAGTGTAGGGGCAAAATGGATAAAAATCAGAGGGGGGGTTCTGTGCAATTGTGGCAGTGTAAGATGGCTGCTTGGAAATTTAAACATTCATTGTATGGAAAACAACATGTGTTTTTAGTGTCTCTGACTTCCATGCCCCAGATTCTGTTGAGGTTTGAGGCCATGTATTTGACTACTTACTGTCTCCAGCACATTACAAAGCCAGGAACATCACTATTCTCTTAAATGTATCCACAGAAAAAAAATGAAAAAATGAAATCTAGGCCCAGATGATCTCAAGAGCAACAACAATCCCATGGTCATCAGCAAAACCAGGACTTGGCTCCTAGTCTTGAGAATGGAGGAAGCTCCAGTTGTGACCATTTAGTTCAAAATAATCACTATCCCTTTAAAAAGCTGCACCATGTAGTCCTAATTTTGTAATGCAATTACAGTCTCAGTGCTGCTGGCATTTTTACAGAGCTTCTCGTAGAGCTTCTCACAGTGTGTCATGGAGCACACATTACTGTGTCAGGAGAAAAAGAAAAGTTCAAGACTGGTAGAAAGCAACGCAACCATTGCACAGCACTGGCCTAAATCTTGCTAACTTCATTTGCAGAAGTAATCTCACTGAGGGCAGGGAAGCTTGCTTGAATAAATGAATTTGGGAACTACTTACCAAATTCCTCAGGGATTTGGCCAAAATATTATATGGACAAGCAGCACTTAAAAGGCAAGTACATTAAAACTGAAAGTAGTTCTTGGAGTGGCATGGTCCTGTAATAGACCTGCAGGCTATCAGAACTGGCACTTCTGTTTGTACATCCACCATACGTTTGCCAATCTTCTACTAAAAATAAAAACGTGGTTTGACTTCCATCATCAAAACAGCTAATTAAGTAATAGGACATGAATACTAAAAGAAATTGACAGTCTTTTCTATAACGTAAATTAATTCAGAAAGTCACCATTTGCATAAATCTCTAAGTCTCATCTTCACAGATGTTGATTCTGTCAGCTAGATAGCTGCATTTCAAATTCATTTTAATATAAACAGTGGGAAGCGCACCTTTTAGCTAAAAATAACTTGCTCTGAAGGAGATTGACGGATGCAAAACAAACTCATTGTACACTGCTGTGTTCTCTTAAAACTAATGTTCTGTCATATACTGGACTTAATGTGATAATAAAATAATTAAATGGTATTGGAAGGCCATTTGAAATACCTGTATGCTTTGTGGACAACTGATTTAAATAGCTGATTAGATTTTTATGCTGTTAAAAGTGTGTCTTTTCCAAATTAATTTAGTGCTTGTACTAATAAAGGGTCCACAACACAGTATTAGTTTATCTTTGGATCTGAAGATAGATTTGAAATACATATTTTTAGAAAAAATATTTTGATGTGATTCAGTATGAAGAATACTGCACTGGTTCAATTAGCCATTCACCCAGGTGTTTTTAAAGCCAGAAGTGGGTGGTATAACTTAATGTAATTAATCGCCTACATTATATTTCAGGAAAGGGAGTCCCACCCATTAGGTAAGGCCACCACTGCCTCCAGAGGTGCTATACAATTCTAGAGATGCTCTTCAATTGCCTACTTTAGCTTTATCTTCACCTGATAAGAGGAGGCTGAGAACTGGTACTGTGTACTGATGAGGTCGTCATCTTAGAATCATAGAATGGCTTGGGTTGGAAGAGACTCAAAGGTCATATAGTTTCAACCTACCTGCCACAGGCAGAGTTGCAAATCACTAAAACAGGCACTAGATGAGGTTGCCCAGGACCCCATCCAAACTGACCTTGGCAGCCTCAGGAGATGGGGCTCCCACAGCTTCTCTGGGCAACCTGTGCCAATGCTTCACCACCCTGCCAGTGAAAAATTTCCACCTCTTTTAATTTAAAAGCATTCCCCCTTGTCCTATCACTATTGAACCATGTAAAATGTCTTTTTCTCTCATGTTCATAAGCTCTCTTTAAGTACTGGAAGGCTGCAATGAGGTCTCCTCTGAGACTGATGAGGCATGATCTGCCTTTGGTGAAGCCATACTGGCTGTAGCAGATCAAGTTCTCATCCCTTATGTGCCTTAACGTGTCTTCGGGGAGGATCTGTTCCATGGTCTTCCCAGGCACAGATGTGAGGCTCACCAGCCTATAGTTGCCCAGGTCTTCCTTCTTGAAACTAGGAGTAATGTTTCCCTTTTTCCAGTCACCAGGACTTTGCCTGACAGGCATGACTTTTCTTATTAAAAAATGGCAGTAGATGGAACAGGATGTAGCTTGTCTTCTGCTTCACACCATTTAATCCTTCCATTTTGATCTGTGGCTTATGTATGGGGTTTCAGACATATGGATGCTAGGGCTCATCTGGATTCAGACATTCCTATCACCAAAGACAATTGGTTGAAACATTTCCCTTATTCCTTCCGTTTTTGACATTCATTCCTTGTCTGAAGGGATTTGAAAATTTTACACAAACATTTGCAAAATGAATGTTGTTGACAAAATACATTGAGGAAGAATAACTGAACAGATGGAAGAACTGGGACCTTGTTTTGCATTGGTTAGTCTCATCAGTGGGATGCCTAGAGTGCTTCTGCTATTAAGATAACTTAAGTATTTGGTCTCATTTCATCTTACATTTTATTATAGGCATTTTTATAGAGATGTAACACTGAAATGTGTGCAAAACCAAAAAATTACTGTGCAGTGTTTTATTGTAAACAATAAGCTGTGATGATCAGGTTATTTTTCCCATTGTGTTATCCCAGGAGGAAACCAAAAAGCTTTTCATATGGAATAATGGAGCTTGAACTATGTTTACAAGTGCAATCAAATGTTAGGTTATTTATTCCTGCTATTGCTCTGAAATAACCTTTCACCTGACTTCAAAATTTGTAGAATCATAGAATCATAGAATTAGCTAGGTTGGAAAAGACCTACAAGATCACCTGGTCCAACCATCCACCTACCACCAATAACCCCACTAAACCATGTGTCTCAACGCTATATCTAAACGTTTCATAGAAATTGAAATGTTCAGCTCTGTTAAATCAACTTGAGTAACATTTGTATGAAACAATTTGTGAATTATTAATATGTATGTGCTTTTTTTTCTTGCAGGCATTCATGTCAATGTTTCAGATTCTCACACAGGAAGGATGGGTAGATGTCATGGATCAGACGCTGAATGCTGTAGGACATATGTGGGCACCAGTAGTTGCCATTTATTTTATACTGTATCATCTTTTTGCTACACTGGTAAGTTTAGGCTTGCAAATGCATTGTGCTTTTCTTTGTTTTGAATTAATTACATACTTCTTGTATTATCTGTTTTTTTCTTCTAGTTAGAACTGATTGTGCTGCTCATATTCAGTATAAGGGGCTTTCGATTTATTTCTTTGATGTGGCAGAATTCACCCTTCAGCCATGTGGCATTAAGTGGGGAGCTTTTGTTCTGTTGTGTGTTGTTCTTCCTAAGATCCCAGTCATACTGGTAGGCTAACAGTATAATTGTTGACTCTCTTGTGCCTTCACAGTTCTGGTGATTACAGAGTGAAGCAAGTGTCTGTATTTATCACATAGACAGTGGTCTTATCAATTGCAACTGCATTCTCTTTGCATTAATAATTAAAGTCAGAAGTGTTAAGCCTTAGGATGCAAACTCTTAACAATAAAACAGTGCTTTCCTGTTGCCTGATGCAAAATCAATGCATCAAAAATATGTGATATAGTATAGTAGGCAATAAAAGGATGAGAATTAATAAAGCAGTTCCTGAATGTGTATGGAAAGTTGGATTATATCTCATAAAAGATGTTTTTCCTGTATGCATTTCAAATGAGATGATTACGTTTTTCTATAGAGAAAATGGTAAGGAAAGCAGCCTTTTGGAAATCCTATATCAATAATGGCTTGGTAATGTATTTTGAATACAGAGAAAATACCACAGTCAGGGGAATAACCATTTTATCCACCCTTAATTCACTACTACTTTTGTTCATTTTGTATTTTGCATTCATTGCAGTTTTTGACACACTTATTCATATTTTCATTTTCTTCATTCCATTTATTATGCTGTTACCTGCTTCTTAAGATACTAATAACATTTATACAATCTACAATCTCCATCAGTTTCCAGCTGCTTTTTTTTTTTTTTTTACTTTATTATGTGTCCTACTTCACTTATAATTGACTGACTGATCAGTCTGTAATTGTGGGTGCAGTAGATTTCTTCACATTTGTTGAAATCCTGACCACTTCATAAACGACAGTAAAGGGCATTTGATTTTCTTATAGCTGCTTAACTGTATTAAAATATAAGGTGAGCAAAGGTGCATTGCCGCCAGTTATACAGAATTTCTACTGGTAAGTCTAGAAAAGCAAATTCATATGCTAGAGAGATCTTTCATAGAGTCATAGAATGGCCTGGGTTGAAAAGGACATCAAAGATCATCGAGTTTCAACTCCCCTGGCCATGGGCAGGGTCACCAACCACTAGACCAGGCTGCCCAGAGCCACAACCAGACTGGCCTTGAATGCCTCCAGTGATGGGGCATCCACAACCTCTCTGGGCAACCTGTTCCAGTGCATCACTACCCTCCGAGTGAAAAACTTCCTCCTAATATCTAATCTAAATCTCCCCTGTCTTAGTTTAAAACCATCCCCCCTTGTCCTATCACTATCAACCCATGTAAACAGTCATACCCCCCTCCTGTTTATACGCTCCCTTCAAGTATTGGAAGGCCACAATGAGGTCTCCCCAGAGCCTCCTCTTCTCCAAACTGAACAAGCCCAGTTCCATCAACCTTTCTTCACTGGAGAGGTGCTCCAGCCCTCTGATCATCTTGCTGGCCCTCCTCTGGATCCGTTCCAAGAGCTCCACGTCTTTCTTGTGCTGGGGGCCCCCCATGGGGCCTCACAAGAGCTGAGTAGAGGGGGAGAATCACCTCCCTCTCCCTGCTGGCCACTCCTCTTTCAATGCAGCCCAGAACACAGTTGGCCTTCCGGGCTGCCAGTGCACTCTGCTGGCTCATGTCCAGCTTCTTGTCCACCACGACCCCGACGTCCTTCTCCGCAGGGCTGCTCTGAAGGAGTTCTTCCCCTAGTCTGTATAAATACCTGGGATTGCCCCTGCCCAAGTGCAACACCTTTAAAACTCCTTAGGAAGTGGGAATAAAAAGCAAAAAAGAAATGCATTTTGGTCATGAATTGGGTACTGATTTGAGAATTTTTACCAACGTGAAATGGAATCCATTTTTTTCCTCTTTGATTGATGAACATTGACCAAATCCATGAAGTAGTGCCAGGTAGCCTCTGTGCTAAAAATTCTCAACTTAGTTGAAAAGTAAGTTAATTGTAAGAGATTTCTGGTTTTCTGCTTTATGCTTTCAGAAAGAGTTATCTGGTCTGCTTACTGAAGCTACTTATTTTGCTAGTTTCCAAGTCACCTGTCTGTACACTGTCCTCAGCCCTTTTCCAGGGCATTTGCATTTTAAGTATATAGCCCTCGCTTTGCTTCCTAAGTCTACGCATTTCTTCTGATTTGTCTATGCAAATTCTATATGGATGAAGGAGATCTTCTAAGAGAGCTTTGCAAAACTACCTGGTCTTATGAAGTTGTTAGCTTCAGTTCTAAATTTTTCCTCAGACTTTGGAAGTGAAAAGCTTCCAAGGACAGAACTGTCTGAAGACAAAAGAAGCTTAAAGAGAGAAAGAAGCTTGGAATTGGTAAAGGAGCATGGAAACAGTTGCGCTGCTCCTAAAACCAGAAAGAAGACATTTAAGAATAAACAGCTGTAAGTGAAAAAAAAAAAAAAAAGAAAAAAAAAATGAAGTCAAATGGAGAAATGACTTTCAATAGCCAGAAGAAGGGGGTGGTTTAGAATTGAGAAGTGATAATTGCAGGCGTTTGGCAAAGCAAACTGTAGAGTTTTGGAATGAAATGAATAGGTTTTACATTAGAAAGCAAAGAAAAGTTGAAGCTCAAAAAACAAAACCTCCCTTGGAAGTGAAGTCTGTTATTAGTTGAGATGGCAGTGGAGAAAGTTAAACAAATAATGTTTGAACTTAACTTTTCTTTTCTGGTACATGATTGTTAGTTCTTGTTGAAGAAAGTGAAGAGGAAGTTAATGAAAGTCTTCATGCCTTGCTATGATTCTGTGCATGAAGGAGCAAGGCTGAAAGTGGTAATATATTTAATAAGCACTGTATTTCTGTTTTGTATGGAACAGTACCTCCTTAACTAGTATGTTCTGAACTGCAGGTACTAGAGTGTCATGGGCTGTATAAAGTAGCTAAGGAAGGAAAAACACCAAATCGTGACAAAATATTAATTAGGCAGCAAAGTGCTTCGTACCAGGGATTATGTATTTTATAAGTGTTCTGTCCTGTTTTGCATTCTGAAGGCCATCTTAACTTTTACAGTTCATAATAATCAGATAATGGAAAACAATTTGAAGTGCTGTTTAGGTATGTGAAATATTTAATATGGTTTTAGTAACAACTACAGGAAATTCTAAATATTGCTACAGACAGTTCCCTATTAGAAGAACATTCCTTTTTCTGAAGACTGGCATTTTATAAGTTTATGAGAAGGATCCTTTCTTTCCAGTACTGTTGAGTGATAGTAAACTTTAACAGTGATGGGCAGATACAATGCTCTGCTCTGGTTGTCAGTTAGTAGTCCGAGACCACAGAAATATTTTAGGCCTGTAACTCCTGTAAAAAGCTGAAATTTTTGCTGATATCTCTAGGAAATTGATGATTGCCTGTAGAGTCTCAGTATGATGGTGAATATTTGCCTTGATCCTCAGAGACTTAAACCTTGGCGGTAGTTGCAAAGCTACATGTATATGTATTTACTGCCTTAAGACTTAAGTCATCTAAGGAGAGATGCTTAATGGTGGTATTCTTCCTCACCTACATCTTTTCTCTGCCTGTTCTGTCTCCTTCACAGCTGCATCAGAAAAAAGTTCACATTCTTTGGCTTCTAGTCAGTATCTCTACACAAGGAAATTATCATGTGATATACACATTTTCTTTTTCTGTGATTCTTTCTCCCAAAGACATATCTACACAATGTTTAATGGAAAGTAAATGAAGGTGCATTAGTTTCCAATGCTGTGGTGATGCACTCAAGTGTAGTTAGCCACTTTGCTTATATCCATTCTAAGGTTTGAGCATTAAGCATAAAGTAAATTATTATCAGGTTGCCTCTGCTGGTTTTAATTTAGTTTTCCTGTGAAATATGTTTTGATGAGTATTATGTTGAACATATTAAAAATCTTGGTCATTAAACCTAGAATTCCATATTTTACACTCATATACTAATTGTATAGTAAGCCAGAAATAAAATTTCTACTTACAAAATGGCTAGCAGGCATATATCAGCATGAAATATTAGTTCAACAGATGTGATAGGCAGTACTTCCTTTTGCAACAGTAGCACCCTCATTTTTCCATTACATTTGATAATACTTCTATTACTAGAAATGCAAGGCAACTTTTAAAAAATAATTTGCATTTGTTTTGTAGATTCTACTCAGCTTGTTTGTTGCTGTTATTCTCGACAACTTGGAGCTTGATGAAGATCTGAAGAAACTTAAACAAGTAAGAACATGTTTTTTCTCTTCTTGAAGATATTTTCAATAAAACATTCCTCTATTGGTGTTCTTATGATTTTCATTGAGTATGAAGGAAACAGGAGATGATGAAGAGAACAGCCTTATTTTCTTAGATAGTTTACTACCACACAATATAGGGTAAAAGTTAAGTGATTATGAAAAAGAGATTTAGAAAATGGTTCAAATATTCAGTGAAAGTCAATTTAGATCGACATGTAATTAAAATTATGTAAAAATCACAAGTGGTTAATATTTTTGCTTATAAACTACATACTGATAGATAAAATGTTGTTTGGCCTATTTTCATGTAGGTTTTACCATGTGACTGTTGTACTTCATTTATACTGCAGCAAGAAAAAAATGTGAAAATACAGTGTTCCTCTTTAACCAGATTAGCTGTGAGTAGGATATGAAACATCAGCACACCATGGACCTATTTCTTTAGAAGGTAAAATTTTGCAGAATGTAGCTCCTATAGGCTTTTGTAAATAAAATAAAGTTTTGATTTAGGGCAAGGCCTCACACGTTAATATGTGAGCAAACTGTAGAACTGCTGCAGAGGAGAGCACTAGCAAGAGTCAACAGACAGAAAGTGGGAAAGGAGACCGGATTGAATGTGTTAGATGAGTCCTAAAGACACTTGGCAGTTAATGTGTTTACTTGATTGTCCATATTTGGGGATTAGGATTACCTAGGAGTCATTGTCTCAGTCTTGAATCCCAAAATGATAATCACATAGAACAAATATAACTAGAAAGTTCATGTTGGCCATTCTGACCTAGTGAACAAACCACCAAAGAAGAATGTCTGTATGCTTTACATAAATACACAGGTGTGAATTTATGTATGCAAAGAGGAACCAAATCATCAGCATTTGCCTATTTCATGTATGCAACAGCAGATTGAGAGTTTAATGTGTTGGAACTGTTTTTGTAATATTTGACTTACAGCTTTCTTTCGCCTAGTTTCTGTTTTTTTCTGTGCATCTTTCAGGTGTATCAGCAATTCATGTGGAATTACGTTCTTTCACTTTTTGAAAAATAATCTCCCAGACAACTTCCACTGAACTGTTACATTGAAGCTAATGTGCCCTTGTTTTTCCATCCATGTTATTTTGCTTTTAGTTTTAAAACCGAAAGAATGCATTTATTGATTTATTATATTAGTTTTGCTCATTTTCTACAAACTTCTCATTTAAGAATGTTAAATGTCAGCTTAGTGATTGTCTGTTTCATGTATGCTCACTGAATACATGGAATGTTTCAAATTACTCTTCCTTCCCAATATTCTATTATTCAGGGCACTAAAAGGTAAAAGTATTATATAGTCACTTTATGGCCTTCTTTATAGAATTTGATCTAAAAATCTTTCTTGCTTTTGTTTCTGCAGTATTAAATATTAGTATATATTGCAAATGAAGTGAGTTAAAAGGGCATGCATTTTCTGGCACAAAGAAATATAAATACTAGATATCAGTTAATCGGCTCACGTATGTGAAAAGAGATATCATATAGTTGATTCTGGGATGGCCAGTCTTGAGTATGCAAATTGAGTAGAGCAAATCAAGTTTACTCATTTTTTCTCCTTATCAGTCTCAAGAGGTAAAATGATAGGAAGTGAAAATTACTCAGAGATACGGTAAGCAATGTCATATCATACTGATAATCTTCTGGAAAATTTTTCATAATGTCTGCATGAATTTGGAGCACAAATTGACTTTCTGAAGTGAGGAGCTTCAGATTTGAAATCCTCTGGCTTTTGTGTGAAACTTTAAAAATCTGAAGCTTTGTGTATGAAATGACAGCAGCATGACTTTGTGTTTTAGATGCACCCCTCTGAAACTAGGGAACAAAAAACAATGATGAGAGGCCACCATTTGCCATGCTCACCACTGTGATCTTGTTAGCCTGGTAGAAACCCTGTCTCTGTAACCATAGAGTATAAGTAGAACACAATCAATTAAAGGACATATATATTTTTTTTAAAGTCCACAAACTTCATACTTTTGAGACTGGCCACAGCACAACTTCATGAGTTGGGTGCTGGACCAGAGTAAAAAAGGCACCTATTGAGCAGAGCAGGCATTGTATTCACAGAATCACAGAGGTTGGACCGGACCACTGAAGATCATCTAGTCCAACTTCTAAAGCAGGTTCCCTAGAGTAGGTTACACAGGAAAGTGCCCAGGTGGATTTTTAATATCTCCAGAGAAGGAGACTCCACAATCTCTGTTGACAGCCTGTTCCAGTGCTCTGTCACCCTCACAGTAAAGAAGTTCTTCCTCTTGTTCGGATGGAACTTCCTGTGCTCCATTTTGTGCTCATTGCCCCTCTTTCTGTCACTGGGCACCACCAAAAAATGTCCACATGACTCCCAGAGTTTAGATATTTATAAGCATTGGTAAGATCCTCCCTCAGTCTTCTCCAGGCTGAACAGTCCCAGGCCTTTCAGCCTTTCCTCTTTAAGGGAGATGCTCCAGGCCTCTAATGATCTTTGTGGCCCTCTGCTGGACTCTCTCCAGAAGTTCCATGTCTTTCTTGAACTGAAGACATCAAAACTGGACACAGTATTCCAGATGTGACCTCACCAGGGCAGAGGTGGAGAGGGAAGATCACCTCCCTTGATCTGCTGCTGGCCACGCTCATTTTATTGCACCCCAAGCTAGCACTGGTCTTCTTGGCCACGGGGGCACATTGCTGACTCGTGGACAACCTGTTGTCCACCAGGACATCTAGGTCCTTTTCTCCAGAGCTCATTTCTCTGCAGAGCAGGTCAGCCCCTAACCTGTACCTGTATCACTTCTAGGCGCTTTCCCTTGTTGAACCTCATAAAGTTCCTCTCTGCCCAGCTCTCCAGCCTGCATTGGTAGTCTGTTTCCATAATCAAGCCAGTAGTTACAGAAGAGCAACTTGGCCATTGGAGATGGCAGTTCGTTTGTCTCTGCAATAATGGTATATGCATTATATACCATTATGTCATTTAAAGATGTCTAAGGTGGCTGACAGTGGTACACTTGTATTTATGCTTTTGAAATACTGATTTAAACAGTAGCCTCTCTTCAAAGACTATTACTCAGTGGTACTGAACATATTCTCTCCTGCTGTTTTACCTAAACAAATTCATATTATACAAAGTGTTGCATGGTTTAAAAATGCTTAAGGTAAAAGGAAATAAGAGATTGGTTCTTGGAGCTGAATCATTGGAAGTGATTGCACAACTGATACAGTGTCTAGAACAGAGAACGTTTCCTATGGGGTAAATGTGATGGTATCACAGTCTCAGTGCTGATAGTAGCTGTTCACTCTTATACTGAAATATCGGTTGTCTTATCTCAGAAGATAAAGCAGAACAAGTTTAATTCAATAATATTTTGATTTCTCCATTAAAAATGAACTATAAAGAGAAGGAAGATTGGGAGGTAATTGTTACATTTTAATCAAGACCATTTCTGTAAAGAAAGAGATCTGTATCACTGCACAGGATTTTTTTTGACATCTATAATTCAAAGCTGAATAGCGTTCGAAGGACTTAATCAAATCATTCAAGCTCTTAATGTAAAAGACATTGATTTGTTAAAATTGGTGAAATTGTAGTGCTTTCAAAATTATTTCCATCCTCATGTTTGCATTTTTTTCACTGCCTTTAATGACTGTAAAACTTGAGGCCCAAGGCATTTTCAAGTAATAAAGTACTGAAGGATTGTCAAGGAAGAAAGGAGAATATATTTAGACTAGAAATGGCACATAGCTGATAATCACTTTTGAGATGTATACTTGTTAATTATATCTTCATTCCTTTACATGATCTTGATAACAAAAATTACATTACTTTCTGATTATTGAGAAAGGACTAATTAGTTAATATTTGCAATGTACTCTAAAATGTAAAGTGATATATAAACACTATACTATCTAGACCAAAAAGAAATTGTAAAGTAATTCAGCTACATTGCATGAGTTATTATCCAGATGTTGTTTGACTGCTTCAAAGAAATCTTAAATGATTATGAAGCATGACTTTCCTCCACAACAGCCCCGTTAACTTTTCCTATTATATTTTCTACATATTTAGTAATTCTGTAGTGACTGCATTTCTATGAGTTTGTCTAGATAAGCAGTCTGACTCACTGTTTTTTAGTTTCTCATGCAGCCTCCTGAAATCCTTGTTTAAAGTTAATGTCACGTGTGTCACTTCCTTCATGTCATTATTAGATTTATTTATGTGATAGATTATCCACCACTGTTAGTGTGTCACCATTGTTGATTCCTGAGATCCCTTGGGAGAATTGAGTGAGCATTATCAGGTCTCATGATGTAATAGATTGACCTTGTGTCAGTTACTTTCCAAAAGCATTTCTCCTGACATTGCTCTTGGAAATTAATCTTCCATATGGTTTAGGGTCTTCTTTGACTTCCTCTGTGGTGGATACAGTTCATTTTGTTTTCTTGTTTTGCTTTATTTTTCTGAACTTTCTTGAATAATATTCTGATTCTCTTTTAAAGTCTTTGCAAATCTTACTGTTTTCTAAACGTTTTATAAGCTTACTTATTAGATTTTATTTCTTTAGAGAGTAGTCCCACAAAACTTTTCACAAGAATCTGTCATTTAATTATTCCTTCTAATTTTTTTAACAACCTTATGACTTTATGTTATTGATTTTTTTAACTTAAATTCAATATAGTAGATTGTTTCTCTGAATTTAAAAGCATTTTTGGTCACTCTTACAGAATAGGTTTTTTTTGTATTTATATGATGATCTAGATCTGGGTAACCTGCTACAGCACCTTACCACCCTCTGAAGAAAGTTTCTCACTAACATCTAATCTAAATCTCCCTTATTTTGTTTTAAACCATTCCCCTCTTGTCCTGTCACTATCTGCCCATGTAAAAAGTCGATTCCCTCCTGTTTATAAGCTTCCTTTAAGTACTTGAACACCACAATGAGATCTCCCCAGAGCCTTCTCTTCTCCAGGCTGAACAAACACAGCTCCCACAGCCTTTCTTTGTAGGAGAGGTGATCTACTGACAAGAAGTAGATACATTTGGAGAGCAGTTTTTAGGGAGCTGTTCTTTGTTCGTAGGGTGCATACAAGAAATTCTGAAGCCAATTGTGAGATATCCTCAAGCTGCCCAAGTTATATGAATCGTTCATCAGCAGCGCAGTTCGTAGCTGCTGATACACTCATATAGGTGGCACTGCCATCCACCATAAAGTGAATCCCTTCTAATGGTACACAGTTTTAGGAATATTTTCTTGTGGACTAAAAGATAAGAAACAAAACATAGAGTTAAATGATTGTTTTTCATAATAGAGGAAAGGTACAAACAGAGTTTCATGCTAATCTTGGTTAAGACCTTTGCTGTTCAGTGTTTGCAAGTTATCTAGAAAGTGGGTGAACAGTGAAGTGATAGAGTTTGCTGCTGATGAAACATAAGTAAAGGCATCCAAATTTAAAACTTGCTATGAAGTATTTGTATTTTTTGTCTGAGAAATAAAATGTCAGTTGAAATATAACATAAATAAATGCACATAGAGAAGAATCCTAACCAGATATGTAAACATAGGCTTTGAATAAGCTTTCATCAGTTCAGAAAGACTTTTTAGTCATTTTAGATATTCCCTATCATGTCTCTTCATTGCTTACTGAAAAAGAAGGCAAACTATGTTAAAAATAATTAGAGATCTTGTTAAACACAGGTTAAAATATCCTGTTTTACCATATACATCTATCATGAGTCCATGTGTTGAGTATTGCATTCAAATGAGTTTATCTTCTTTTCTTAAAAAAAAGATACACTAAACTGAGAAAAGGTACATAAAAGGATAATGAGGATGATCTTCAGCTTGAAAATGAGATGACATAGGAGGAGATTAAGACAAAGTTACATGAATCACAAAAGGTGTGAGAAGTTGAATAGGGGAGCACTATTTTACTTCTTCCACCATAAGAAAATGAGAGGGCATTCAAATTGGGAGAAAAAAAAAAAAAAAGTACTTTGTTTTGATTTTGAGACAAAATAATGGAATCAAATCCTATAAGGGCTGGTGGTTTAGATGTAGGTTTAAGCCCCTGAGGTTGTCCAAGCTGGGAGAATGCACAGGAAGTATAATTGCTTTGTATTTGATCTGTTCTTATTTCCTGGACATTTTTTGCTTGTCCTTGTTAGAGTCTCGACGCTGGTGAGATGGACGTTTGATCCAACCCAGTGCAATCATTTTTATACTCCTGTAATTTTCCATAATCTGAATGGGATTTCAGAAGCAATTTGCAAGTAGCACAATGAGGAACCATTTAACTGTGATGTATTTCCACATGGGAAAGAGCAAGTCTCTCAAGCATCTCTGAGTATAAGCAGTGGCCTAACTTCCTTGGGTCTCTGCACACCTAAAACATGAATACAGATAGGATTCGTTACTAAAAATATTTTCTCAATACATGTGTTACTACCTAGCAATAGAAATTTTTGGACGAATCAACAAGAGCATAAAGTAAGAACATTTTTCTTCCTATTTAATGAAATTTTCACTCTCACCAGTGAAGTTACTTGCCAGATGTACATGCTACTTTCCCTCTCTTTTGGTTCCACACAGTGAAATACAAACAAGATTATTTTCCCCCGAATCCATATCAAAGCAGCATATGCAAGAGTTGTGTGTATATCTATCTATTTATAGTGTATATACTTTTAAAAATCTGTTTAAAAATACACAGTCTCTGTGCTTCTAGAAAAAGCAGATGTTTACCATGTTCATTTTCTCATTTATTTAAACTCATTTTTAACTCTTTGATATTGAAAACAAATATATTCATAAAATTTGGAGATAAAGATAGCTTCTTTGCTTGATTTGTCTTTAGTGATAGATTCTTGTTTTGACGTTGTTTTTTTTTTTATAACAGTTAGTGTCTGAACAATAAAATTTGATATCAGTGGTTTAGGATTTTAAAACACTTATAAGCTTTCCAAAATGACGCAGTTTAAGGAAATCAGTAGTCTTGACAGAACATGCATAGTTAAAGCCAAAAAGGAAACTGTTAGGTGCCATGTTTGACAAGAAGTAACAATTGTAGCAGAATAAAGTTAATTGGGAGCTGGGTGCCATCAAGTATCCATTCTGTCATGGAATCTAATTCCATGGTACTTGTTTTTTTAGTGGTGGTAGTAGTGATGGAGGTATGGGAGGGTACTGGTGCTGGGATCCACTGCCACTCAACTGTCAAGGGATATGGCAGAGCAAGGTAGAGACATCTTTGAAAATTATGAGGGGAAAAAAGCACATTTGGTTTTGGGTGTTAACTTGGTCTTAAAATGTACCTTGTATTTTCCTTTTTTTCTTTTTTCTTTTTTCTTTTTTTTTTTTGTCTGGTTTTGTTATTAGGGAAACAGCATTTAGCACTGATTTTTTGTTTGTTTTTCATTGAGCAGTTGCTTTTGTTTCTTCCCTTCTCAGTACTAAGATTAAAAGATTAAAAAAATCCCCAATTTATAATGAAAATTTTGGCCTTCTACTGTGTAAAGGGAGTAGCTAGTGTTTTCTGAGCATCATACAAATTTCTGGAACCAGAATTCTATGTATGAGTAGGATACTGCTCACCTTTCATGCAAGAGTGCTTAAAGAAAATTTTGGTTAATGTCAGTCAAGACAGAGTAAGATAGTCTCTGAAGAAACTTTGCTGAGTCCTTCTAAATTTGTCTCTAATGTAGAATTAACTCAAACAAAAGGTTCGAATCAGAAATTCATATTAGGTAGAATTAAGTGTTTTTTTCAGTGTTACAGAACTCTGATCATTGTAATATCTTGTTGATTTTAAGAGAATCACAGATACTTAGTTGCTTGTAGAGTTGGAATTCTTATTAAACTGAAGCAATACTCCCATGCCAGACAATTCTAACTTAGATTTCCTGTGGATAGATTTTCACTTCTGTGATTGCTATAGTTTTCAGTTTTTATTTCTCAGAAAACTGGAGAGGAGAAGAAGCACGATTTGTACCTTCAGTCTTAAGTTCATATGCAATCAGTTGTTGATTATACAATTATTGTTTTGATGCAATTATAAATATTTCCAGTGTCTGTGCTTTTCATATCTAAATTAGAGAAATTATATACATGCTGTTAATCCAATTGAAAGACATCTCCAAAGAATACTTTGTGTACTTTAAGAGATGCAGTTATTTCTGAGAAAGAAGTAACTGTGTCTTGGAAGGAAATGTAGACCCTATTCATTTGAAAAGCCAAAGGCATCCACGAAGAAAAGGACAGGACGGTCTGTGTGAGGACAGACATTGACCATTTTTCATGGAAATATGTCAGCGATGTGGTACTCAGGGGTTTCAATGTTTCCCCCTAAGTTTTTGTGGTTATATTTGCTCTTGAAAGACAAACATACAAATAATTGCTTCTTCAGAGAATAAAGCTTTAACTGCACCACCGATGATGTTTAGGATATCCATCTTATACTCTTTGCAGTGATATCTTGAGTGGTGTTGCTACATCAATACCAAGATTCTGGGAATTTTTTTTGTTTTATTACTCGTGGTGCTTCAATCTTCTTGTTGACACTAATAAACACTGTTGTCCTTGTGGTTCCCACTTTCTCACCTGTTTCTTTTTCTTTCATATCTAGATGCAATAAGTGCAGTCTTGTTTACATTAAATTATACACTCCTTTCTGCCTGTATTCACTTCTCTCCATTTGTTGTCAAAGGAATTTATCCATCCTCCCATCTCTGAAAATTTTCAAAACAATTATCTCTTTATTAGCAGAGCCTCTATAAATTCAGAAGTGTAGTACTGATCTTCTTGAAACATTTTAAGGTTTCTCTCCTTTCTGAATTTGGTTGTTGCTCTGGGAATGATCACTGCTCTCCTTTGGACCAAACTTCCTACTATCAATTGATTATCAGTATTTCTGTGTCCAAAGCATATACTTATTCCTGAAGTTTGTGATGTTTGAGAAAGCTTTCACACAAAATATGGAATTCATGCTGGCAAGGAGAAAAAAAGAGCTGTACACTCATGTTTTCCAGAGCTAAATACAGAAGTCTGTTCTTTAACCTGATCTTTCATTTGTGTTGTTTTTATTTTCTCTTTCACATGTAGCATGTTTCTACTTTCAGTGCTAGGAAAGGCTTCAAGTTTTACCTCATTTTTAGGCTTTGGTTATTTTTATTCTTCTGTTGATGTCAGATGAATGGGAAAAAAAAGGCAAGGGTTTTCCCACTGTCCTCCCGAGTATACACACGTTTACAGAGGCAGCTAATCTGTCTATTTAAGCCTTTCCAGTTTTCATTTGATTTTTTAATTGTTTCTAGATACTGAGATACAGAACTTGGTTTCCATATGCTTTTGCCCTCCAGATACTCATCATGTCTATGTAAAACAGTTCTAACAACTGAAACACCACATTGATTTTCCAGCTAGTGAAAATACATTCTGGTTTTATAGCATCTGCTAGACACTCCTGCTGCTGGAATTTCATATGATTGTCTACAGAACAAATGAAGAAAGCAACCTGAACTCAGCACCATGCTTATTTTCCTTTAACTTTTCACTCTGAACTTATAAAAAATAAATATTTTTTCTTTGATCTTTGCTTATGTTTTGATAAAAAAATTAATAATTAAAACTCTATGAAAACTTTACAGAGGCTAGGGCTAACAAAGTGATTTATTCAACAGAGTTTGTCATAAAGAGAAGAAAAATCACAATCTGACTGTCTGTCAGACTGAAGCCTGCGTGGTCCGGTATGATAAGTGAGGCTGAGAAGTTCTTCCTAGGCCTGATTACAGGATGAAAAGGAAGTCCACGTTGTCCAATGTAAAAGATAATTGAAACTATAAAGAAGTTGAAAGCTTTCCTTAAAGTGGATTTGGGAACTGTGAAAATGTAGCTGCATACTATAAGAGAAGTCTAGAAGCAATGATTTTCCTCTCTATTAGGAGGAAAGCACATAAACCAACCATGGCTCCACAGGTTGGTTTTTCCACCTGTAGAACTCTGCTTTCCCACAGAACATATTCAAAGGTCAGATAGCCAGTATTCAGTGAATTGCTTGCCACACTATAATGCATAATGGCTTATTAAAAGCAAAATAATTTCTTTTTTGGAGGGAATAATTTATTTGAAAGCAAACCGTTTTAGGAGTGTTCTGATGGTTTGGGAAAGTCCTTGATTCTCCCTTTCTCCTTATCTTGAATACCAAAGCATACACAATTCAGGTTTCAGAACAAGGGGGTTACATCACTATCTGCAACACAAACCATCTGTTATTTGTTATTTAATGTGCAAGAATCTGCATCATTCTGAAACCAGAAACATCTGAAAACAGAACATCTGCTACAGTGAAGTGTTAAACATTTGGCAGTTTTAACAGTGTTGACCAAAAAAAAAAAAATTGTATTTAATGGGCTATAATTTCAGAATGCTCCTTGTGTTAAGTGTTTGCCTTAGGCCTTTGGATCTGGATAGTCATATGGATGACAGAAGAGAAAAATACCGTGCATTTATTTAGTCAATCCAAATCATAGGTGAGTTCCTGGTGCATATCAAGTAATTTTGGAAGCATGAAAAGATGTAGATGATCTTGGAGAAAACATGTTACTCGCAGTAGCTGCAAGTAATTTTAAAATCTTGCCAGAGCTTCTCTAGGAACCAAAACTGTTAATGCTGTCTGTCATTTTTAATCTTTGAATTGTGATATCAATAGGTAACACAAAAAGCTTCTCAAAAAAGATTTTGCAGCGTCAACTCTTGTCTTTTTACCACATCACTGAAAGGTATCATAGGCTTAAATTAAGGTCATTCAAGAAGCAAAGGACACCAGATTTTTGTGGGATGTATAGGATGAATTCCCATGCAGATAAAATAGAACTTCCAGAACTCGATTGTTCTGGACCATCATTGTCCTCTTCCTCTTTTTCTTCTTCTCATTTAAGAATTTGGTGAATCTCTCCCAGAATTCTTACAGTATGTTTCTAATTTAAATGATGAGAAGAAACGTATTTTTTGGTTCCGTTCTAGGAGAATAGACTTTTCTACTTCATTTACTAAAGCCGTAGCTTATATAGCAGTACATAGTTATACAGGAGTTGTAATAAATTATTACCAGAAGATTTTCTCGTTGAGTGCCTTAATGTGATCTTCATTTATATTTCGCACCACATATAGTTTCCTTTCTTACAAAACGAGTTTGTCTTGAAAATCTGAGGTGGTAGTCTGTAATACAGTTAAGTATTCATTAAAAAAAATGTCAATTATCAGAGGAAAATTGCTAAAAGTTGTACTTTTTTTGAGATGGTGAGAGTTTCAGCAGACATATTTTATCCGCGCTTAAGGTGGTGCAGAAAATGCATATTCTTATGCACTGCCATGGGGATTTTGCTGGCTCTCTTTAAGCTCCTAGGAACATGGCAGTTTGGGCTGAGCATGAACTAGTAGTAGGAGAAAGGTATAGGGACCTCCACGGAATTGCCATTGCTTTCTGATTTTCAACGTATAACAATGGGATGTTCTTTATCCTGTTTAGAGTGACTTTGAAAAGGAATAAGATATACTCCTGTTCTGTACAATACTGTTGTCTCAAACCTCCTTTATTGTATGAGTGTATATGTGCACAGACACACAAAAACATCTGCTATAATTTTTTCTCTTAAGAACCAGACTAGCTAAAAATGAGTTATATCCACCACTGCAAAATCCAAAAGCTGACTTACTGGTGCAAGTGAATTTGGCAGGAGCTTCAGTAGAACCAAGTTATATTAAGCTAAAGTGAACTGCAGTACAGGGTAGAAAATGATCATCTCCACTCAGTATTACTTCATGTTGAAATCAAATCTGTTACATCGACTCCTGTTGGCAGCTGAAATGGGTATACTTCAAAATTGAGCTTCCTATCCACCAGAGAACATAAAGTCTAGAAAAATGTGACATAGCCATGGTAATACTTGCTGTGTATTGGCCATCACACTGCAGTGATGATGTACTCCTATTGGCAGAACATGTCAATAAAACTTTCACAAAATGATCAAGTAGCAGCTAAGATTTGTAAGTTACATTGCCAGCTATCTGCTCACTGATTTCCACTTATGTGGAATACAACATAAGTACAATGTTGTGTCATCATTACCACTACTGTTTTTTCGCACTGTCCTCACAATGTCATGCTCAGCTGAGCAGAAGTGATCACTTGCATGGCTTCAAACATCACTGGTGACCCATAGGCCTGATTTAATCTTTCTGTGCATTCGTTTCTTCCTTGCATCACCCACTTCCCTTTTCATTCTTGAGCTCCATAAGGACTTTCAGTATTCTTGTGAAAACTAGGGGGAAAAGGCTTTATTGTCATGAATCCTAGTTTTCTGTGTTAATCTGAGCCAGTCACTACGTCCTTACTTCCACGGAGGCCCTCTGACTATCACTTCAAAGAATGAACTAAGTTCAGTATGAATGAAATGCTGACCTTTCAAATTTATCATACAGAGATATAAGGATTTTTTTCAATAAAGTCTTCCTTTGTCTAGGTGATTTCAGATTCTATCTGCATGGGGACAGAGGAGGCCATTGTATACAATGTGCAGATACAGATACAGCTTGGCATGATGTGGTACCAGGCTCTGTTGAAATCTTTAAGCATTGCTGGCATATCCATAAGAATCATTAAAGGATGGTGAGGGCTTTTGCTAGGAGGTGCAACAGAAGAGGGGTCCTCATCCTTTCTCCTTCTTTGCATTAGTGCTTAGACTGTGATGACTGTGTGCTGAAGAAAAACATGTATATGTGCAAATTGAACTTTACTCTTGTATAACCTGGTATTATAATTTCCATTTATGTGAATAGCTCCTTAGAAAGCAGTATACAAAATGAAAGTCTCAGTTAGTGGGTTTGTACTGGCATTCGTGGGGACAGTGCAACCAACTCAGCGCACTGAAATGGTATCGGTTGTTTGACCAGGAAGACTATTCTAGAAACTTTTCATGGTGTTGTTTTTGTTTGTTTGTTTGTTTCCATTATAGAAACAAAATCAAATTCATTTCTGGTTTACACTGCTAGCAATAGAGTAACTCTTATAAAAATACAACAGTATATCTACTAGGCTGAGCCAGACATGTAAAAGCTGGAAGTAATAACAAAGCTAATCATTTAAATGTTAAAGCCCTGAACTGACTAAACAGACACTAGTCCTGTAGGAACTGACTCAAGAGCTTTGCCCTACAAATTCTGGCCATGATAATACAGTTGCATCCATTCTCTGAACAATGGAGAGGAATTGGCTTCTCCAGAGACAGAGTGAGATCTTAGGTATGCTAAATGGAATTCTGCAGATCTCTATCTCATTCTTTCATGTAGCTGGAGTCTGCAGTACCTGTTCAACTAAATTTCGTGCCTTGGTTAATTGCTTACAGTTGAGCTACGTTAATTTAGTGTTGGAGTGCAACTTTTACTGGAGAAATAATTCAAAATTCAGTGTCATTAGTTTCACTTTATGACCCTATACATGGAAGCAATATGTGTATAGAAATGTGGCTAGTTAACATACAAGCCAATAGCAATTACTTTTTGACTTATAGATTAGAGGTTTCCAGGCATCAGATTAAAAAATAGGATGGAAGAGCAGACTTGTGCAAGGAGCTTGGAAAGAAAATCTAATACAGTTCCCAACGAAGAATGGAGAGGCCAACTGTCATTTGCATTGACTACATCCTTCTGGAAAGAATGGTGTATTTCAGTCTTGTTTAAAATATTTCACACAGGTTTTTGAAAAAGGGAAAAAAATATGAAGAAGTAAGGAATTCCAATATCTATCTTTTTAATCATTCAAAAAAGACTCTGAATCTGATATTTTTTGGTTATACTACCGGTGCCTTCGGGTCGTTAGAACACTTGCAATGTGCTACATTCTGTCCTGCACTAGAAATGACACGTGAATTCTGTGAAGATGTCTCTAGGTAGTAGTATAAACAGTTATGTTTGGGGCAAAGAAAGCACCAATCAAAATGTCAGGACAAGGTCTTCTTTTTCCAGTTGTTCTTATATTAGTGGAAAAGAGTAAAGGGTATGAAGACATCCTGAGTGTATTCAGATATATATTTTTCTGTTCTAGTTCTAATTATCACATCCTAAATTTGTATTTTGGATCTGTTTTCCTACCAAACAATACAAACATAATATGTATTTTTGCTCTTGAATGTATGTACATACAAACACCTTGTATGATTTTGAATTTATTCATAAACACACGCATGTGCACAAATGTTTTTAGAATCATAAAACTTTTCCTTCATTTCTGCTCCTGCAAATACTTTCCAAATATATGCATATGAGAATGCAGGTGTACACACACCTACACACAGTAAACTTGTTAAATATACAGTTTTTCAGGGTGTCCTGATTCTTGCAGGTTGCTGAAGAAGAACAGATCCTGTTTAAAATCAGGCCAATTTTATCTAAGTGTTGAATGTATTCCCAAAGCCTGAAAATGTGTACACATGCTTTACAAGAATGTTGCTTCTTAAAAAAATCCTGAAGTTTTAAGAGCTCCAACAGTGCCCCATACCACCTCTAAAGAGCTTTCTTTTGTTAAGTGCTCTTTTTTTCACCAGGCATGTCTTAATTCTACAATGTTATTTTCCTGTTATCAGTAATGAAATGGTGCACAGTACTTACACACCTTGTTTGTACTTGCAGTGGAATGTCCTAAGGTAAGTCCTCATTAGAGACATTTGTTTTGGTGACCCAAGTATATCAAGTTCAAATATAAGCCCTCTTGTGCCTCTACCCTCAAACTACTGCTCTTTGAGTATGATTGTGCTCAATATTACTCATGCAAGATAATGGCCACTGACATCACAGGAAAGCCCTCTGCATCCCTTTCCCCCAGAAACCCTGGTTTCTGGGGTAGGAGAGTTTGTGGTAACTCATGTCTCACTTTTATCTCTCTTTAGATTGTTACTGATGTGGCAGTCATCTGAAAGCAGAACCAAGGCACTGTCACTTGGCCATTTCCTTCTGACTGATGATTGATAAAATTTCACTAGCTATGTTTCTGGTAAAAAAAAAAAAAAAAAAAGTAATGCCAATGTTGTGGTTAGAAATTTATTATGAAGAAGAACATGTATGCTCAGAATTAACAGCAACTTCACTGGGCGAAAAAAAGAAAGTTCTCCTGGTTCACAGTCTCTGACAGTGGTCAATAAAATATGTTTATGGAATAGCATAAGAACAGGGAAAGCACATAGTGAGTAATGTGTCATTCATCAGTGATATTTCATACTTGAATGACAGTCACTCTCTAGAGGGATATGTGGCTTGGGAACTTCCTGTGTCCAACAAGTAAACAAAGATTTCTGCTTACAAGTTTACCACATAATTATTTCATGTAATGCCTCCTTGTTTTTGTGTTATATGTAGTCATTCCAGTCAAATGATTCCTCAGTGTGCTCTCCTTCCTACCATGCCTGTTATTACTTCCACTGTATTCTGTCTTTGTGCACCTGTACAGGCAGCTTTGTAATTTGACCAAATTTTCAGTTCACTAGGTAAACCTATTTAAAGTGTTCTGCATTTGCAAGCACATTTGGTACTTTAAATAACACATCTTGGAATAATTCATGTTCAATATCCATTGCATAAACTTTCCAATTTTTCCATGTGTGTAGAACATAGAATTTTCTAGAATTCCTGTAGCTCAATTTTCTGGAAATGCCTCCTATTCATTTCTATAGAAACTACAACAGACATAAGGAGCACAATAACACTATTTGATAGAGCAAATTCTCAGCTACAAAACGCCCATTTTCAACACAGTCACCACCATTAGGTATGCATTTTCACCAGTGATAAACAGGAGCCTGCATGCCGCTCATGTAAAAATCTGCATGGCCAACCAGAACATGGCTTGTCTTTAACATTGCTGTTGCCACTGCTGAAACATATCACCCCCTGCCTCACTGTGCTCACAGCCACAGTTTGCTTTCCACAAATGTTCAGCAAGTATTAATGAATGTCAGTGGGCCCCATTGTTTCTGCATGGAGGAATTCAACAACACGCCTTTGCTTTATACGCACTCTGTTCTCAGACTCTACTCTGTCAGACTGCCCCTCTTCTACCGTCTGTCACACAGCAAACGAATGTCATGGAATATTGGTGGGAAGGTTCAACCTCTACTGCCCTACCACCAACATCCATCTGTGATGTCACAGCCCAACGTAATAAAACAGGAGGCATTACGTTCAGAGAAGTACCCATATCTTGTCCATAATAGAAAGAAATACTAGCAAGACCTTCTGAAGAAATCAAGATGTTTGGCCTGTTTGTATTCAGCTGGCTTACCAATACAGTTTTTCAGGGAGTCCATCTATGTCTTCAGGTGCTCACCCCAAACATCTTTTCTGGTGAAGCAGCTTAGTACCTGAAAGCAAACTGTTTCTAGGGGAATTCCAGGCCATTCAGATACTGTCGTTGTTCATTCAGAAGGTAGCTTTGACCTTATTCCTGTTAATACTGAGAAGTCTATCTTGGCAATGCAAACATCATTTTGACAGGCCTACAGTGCTCAGGGACATGATTTAGTGGTGGGTTGTTAGACTAGTATGGTTAGGTTGCGGTTGGACTTGATGATCTTGAAGGTCTTTTCCAACCTGAGCAATTCTGTGATTCTATGATTAACAGCTCCTTTATTCAGTGAGGAGAAAAAATGTATTCATACTTTATGACCCAGTTGTACTTCTCAGTGTGAAGAATTTTTTCTTATTTTTTACTCTTACAACAAAGACTCTTGATAAATGGAACTTAAGTACATAGCTCACTACTGCCTTTAATGGAGACGAGGGATAGTGGCAGGTCAAACATTGGTAATGGATTTTTCAGGCACTTGACCACAAAAGCTATGTTGAGTGATATATCAGGAGAGCCATTTTGTCTATCTTTATGGGAAGAGATGGAAAATACAGAATTCTGAGCCTTTTACCTGACTGACTTAAGTGTTGTCATGCATATAGGAACACCTTGTAAACCAGAAGCAGAGCTTTAAAAAATCAAAGGCTTCCTTTAGGGCATTAAGAACCATCTAGACATTTCTTTCCCTGTCAAACAAACTATTCTTTGGTCTTTTTTTTTTTTTTTTTCATCTTAATGAACACTATTAGGATTGTGCATTGAAGAGCTACAAAGCAAAAAATCATAGCATTCCTAACTCAGTTTTGTCTCGTCTGGATGGATCAGAACACAGACCCTGATCCCTGTGCTTTCCCCAGCACTGCCGAGCACTCAGCAGATCTAGGAAGATGCCAGTGACAGTTTCAGCAGTAGCATGAAACCTGGCACTTCCAAATTTTGTGTGCTGAGGTTTCAGCTTTGAAGTGTGAGTTTCAGCATAGGGATTTTTCATGAACATATTGTGCGAACAAGGTGTTATAATTGGTATATCTAAACTAAACACACTCTTGGCGTAAAATTATATATATATATGCAAGTGTGTGTGTGAAAATCAAGGAGCTTTTTAAAGCTGAGTTAGATTTACTTGCCTTCGGAGTATTATTATTCAGAGAATAGTGCTTGAGGTAATTCTAAATGGGAAATAACTACAAAATAGAATAAAAATGAAGAATTACCTTTCCGTTATATCTCATGCCACGTAAATGAATTTTTAACAATTGGTCAGAAAGATATACTTTTTACTAACAAATGAAAAGTACAATAATGGTTCTAAACTGAATGTTAAGTGCTGCATAAAATGGATGAAATCCTTCTTTGCATCATAGTGAGAAGGTGGTAGAAAGTTCACAAAACTACATGTTGGTCCTCCATTCACAGGCCTTATACAGAGCGTTTAAAGTATTATTATTTCAAAACTTTACAGAGAATATTTCCATTTCTAGAAGACAAAACTGGAAAATGAAATCAGCTGGAAAACTACTCATGCCAAAGTCTTCCTTCTAAATTCTTAAGAAAGTTTTGAAAGTCTCCTGAAGGTTGTAGTTTCCACCTTTATTTTTCACACTTCTTACTTTATCTACCACCTTTTTAAAGCAGTATCAATGGATCATAAATTCTGCCTTATGCACTTCATGCTCAATGGTAAATACCTAGGTATTAATTCAGAAGTTGCCGCTCCCTGGCATATGCATACTGTATTGTTTGTCAAGAAAACACAGTAAATTCAAGAGAATTTCTGTTGGAGAAAGATTTTATTATATCAAGTAAAACCTTCGAAAATTTTAGTTGATGATCATAGTCAAAGTATACACTTTCCAAGGACGAGATGGGAGACGGGAGTTAGAGTGGCTATGAATGTGTGAATAGCAGTAACAAAAATATAAATATAAGCTTCTACTGCTTCATTTATATCACTAGGGAAGAAAATGCTTACCTAGCCTTTATATCACCAGGAGCTCATCTAATCTTTATTTTTTTGTTTTATTTGGTTGATACCTGAGAAAAAATGCTTCCCAGTGCACATAGTGATTCTAGATGCTTCACTCTCTGAATTAAGGGGCAATCCTGTAGCTCTTTGGAAGGGAGGAGAATGGTTGTGTAGCAACACTTGTTATTTTGATGGCAATTGCATCCTTGAAAATCCGTACTGTATTTGCTTTTGGTTTCATTTGTGTTACACAGGACTGCATTTCCTTTTCTGAATTGTGTCTTAAGCCCATAGGAGTTTGTGGATTTCTGCACTCATGTACATATTGTACACAACTTCTGTATCCTTATAAAAATAGAGGCCTGGACCTTGCATGAAATTTAATTCTTCGTTCACTCATTGAAAAAGCTAGCTGCGTAGAAGGATTAGTTGATTACATTTTTTCTTGAGATTTTTGGGTTCCTGATTGTAAGTCACTTATCTTCCTCTTAGGATTCAGAGAACTTCTCTTTACAGACTCTCAAAAACAAATCAGGCACTCTTAAAAACAAGACAGAAGATGAGAAATCACAGGCATTTTTTCCTGCATAATATCCAACAAGTGGGAGCACTATTTCAGAATTAAGGGAGATAATATGTATATTGCTTCTCAAAGAAGCAATTCATCATCACAACACAAAGAGAACCAAATCCGTTGCCTGTGAAATGGAGTGTCAGAATGCAGGAATTCAGCCCCAGCTAAAATTTCATCAGCAAAATTGTATGGTGGAAAGGGCAGCCAGTTTCACCAAACTGTTTTCTTTCTCATCTAGTCCAGACTTTAAGGCTTCTGAAGTAACATGCATCAGCCTTGCACAGGTTTGCCTCTGCATGTCCTTTGGTTACTCTGATTTTAAGTGTAAATTTCTATACTGAAGCAATACTTTAAAATGGCAATGAATCAAAACTCAGGCCACCCCGTCACGTTACAAACAATGAAACCACAAATAAGGAGGAAGCAGCTCATTTGTGCAAAGTCTTCCTTGTTTAAAAATATATACTGGATTTTTGCCTCAATCTATAGAAATGATTTTTTTTCTCAGCTTTAGTTACAGTTTCTCAGTGTTAAGAAAATTCTATTGCAGAAATTGGTCCACTATGTACGTATCAAATCTAAGTTACATAAATGGCCTTCTCACAGAATCTGACAGAGCCCAGCAATAGTTTGAATTAAACAACAAGTTATCAAGAGATAGCAGATGCAGACATAAAACAGTGAAACTGAAGGCAATTGAAGAATTGTCTTGAAGCAGATAAATATCACCAAATAGAATCACAGGTAAGTCCAGGGTAGAAAGGACTTCTGGAATATATCAAGTTGGATATGCTATATGTCCACACCAGTTTAGTAGTGATCTATCCCCCAGGCAATAAATAGATCAGCCTATATAAATCACATGTAATAAAGCTTTTGCATATATGGATGAAATTCCAGTCTTCCTATACTTTGATATTAAGAAAGCCTAAGTGAAACTTACATTTTTTGTCAAACTATGAGCAGAGACAGGCAGATTCACTGCAGATTGTGCCTTTTATCCATGTGACCTCACTATCTTACTGCATTTTTTATGCTTTTCACTGTCTATTATCCTGATAGGAGGTCAAGATTATGACTTCCTTGGTCAGTCAGTCTGGTTGTCTTCAGCTCTTTTTTAACTAAATGTGAGCTACCTGTGGTGAGAACCTTGGAAAGTCAGTCTATAATTGTAATTTCTCAGAGTGGCCCTATTTTTCTAAGAATCCAGTATGGCAGATGAATTTGTGTGTTTTGACTACAGATTGTTAAGTGCCAGTTACAAAGCTACATCCATGAATTTTCCTTTGTGCAGGGTCTGGAATGAGTAAGTAAACTTTAAGAGTCTCTGAATTTTCCTGCAATACTACTTCCTTTGCTTCCCAGACAGAAGTTGTAATTAGTTTTGCCATATGTTTTGAAAGATTAACACATTGTATCTAGTCAGTGTTGAATAACTGTTCATACGAGAGCAGAATTCATGTATCTTCTGCATTTGTTCATTTGAAAATATTTTAGCTGCTTATTGTTCATCAGACATAGAAGTCATAACAAATGATGGTGCCTAGTTTTAGTGAAGTCTCAAGCAGTTTCCTCTGATGAAATGAAGCATGTAATGCACTTTCTTATTACAAAGAATATTCTTTTGTGACTCAGTAACCTTTGTATGGAAACAAAGAAATTTGTGCTATTTATTCCAAGAGAAAAATCATTAATATGAAAGTGGCAAAGCATCATGTAAATGTGAAAAGCTATTAAAGGAACAATGTATTGTTTCATTTCCTTTATCCTTTTTAAACTATCCATCCTCAAATGCACCTATCTCTGAATCATTTTAAAATAGGGGCCACAATTACCCCGTCAGATTGGACATAAGGTAAAAAGTTTTTTACAGTGAGAGTGATGAGGCACTGGAACAGGCTGCCTGGAGAGGCAATGAAAGCCCCGTCCTTGGAGATCTTCAACGTGAGGCTGGATGGGGCTCTGAGCAACTTATTCTAGCTGTAGGCATCCCTGTTCATTGCAGGAGAGTTGGACTAGATGGCCTTTAAAAGTCCCTTCCAACTCAAAAGATTCTATGATAAACTAATTTTTACTGTGTCTAAACTAGAGATTATTCTCTAAGCTAATCATTTAATCTGTCTATAAGACAAGAGAGAGCTGTTTAGAATCCGGTCTCTGTCCCTAAAGCCTACTGGCTGGCACAGCATGGCTTTTACATGCAGCTGAATTATTTTTCTTTTCCAAAACTGCCTGCCACTTAAACAGGAAGTCTCCTAACCACCTACTGGGAATATTCCCTGCAGTGATAAACTCCAAACTGTGCTCAGGCATCATGAGGGAGTGTGCTAGCTGGTCAGGCCAGAACTTTGCCAGCAGCCTTCCTAACAGTTTAAGAATATGGACAATCTATTTCCAATTCTTGAGTTCATACTCCAGTATATTACTAGTGTGGTGTAGCCTGATACTTTCTCTACATTTGGAGAAGAAGGTACCCCAATGTGATATTCCATCTTAGTATGGGATGAGTTACAGGACCTGGAGTTACCTCTTTCTGTTAAGTGTAGGAAGTGCCTAGAGGATTAAACAATGTTGTTTCACCTTTGGACAGCTAAAATTAACTGAGGTGAATGCCATCATAGGCGCTGTGGCCTAGATTCCTCCTGTGTAGCACTAGGCATCACACAAGTGACTTAAAGAATATACTAGATTTAAATTCTTTGTTTAGTCAATGGAAAAAGATAAGCACATCTCAAAGATACAGCAAGCCCATGACCTCTAAGTGTCTCTTTATCTCTTTTTTGGCTATAAAGAGAGACTATGTCATCCAGAACATAATTAACTAAAGTAGGTACCTGGGTCTAAGGGCATGACAGTTGAATCTGGTCTGGTCAGCACATTCCTGGGCACTGAACCTCTGAATCTGGTCACTGACTGTACAGAATCTCAGATTTCTTTTTTTTTTTTTTCTTTTTTAATAATTTTTTGTCACCAGAAGATAGGAAAAAATTGGAAGTATGGCTGGTGTGTAGAGAGAATGAAGTAATTGCTCTGAAAAATTCATTTTATTTATCTCAATCAAAGGGAAATTCTCTGACACACAGGATTCCTATCCTCTATTAAATAAATGGACTAAATCTTAGCTGAGTTTTGCTAGAGGAGTTTTGTGCCATTTGAATTGCAATCACATCTTTTCAGCAGCATTTGTTCATGAAGAACTGATAGGAGCTACAATTACTGGAAGGAAGTTATTAAGAAAACACATTTGTGAAACTTTACTGAATATATTATTAATTTGAAAGACTTCATGCAAAATTGAAGAAAAAGTTATTTAAATGAACAATTGGAAAGTGGCAATCACAGCGTCAAGTCATATTACGCTCAGCATATAGGCCCTGTGACAGAGAAAAGCTGTTTATATAAAAAAAAAAAAACCTTATACATATGAGAAATAAATATGTAATCTTGTTCCTCCATCTGCCAGGAACTTTCTTAGTTTATTTTACCCTTTGATTATCAGCATTGCAGTCTCTGTTATGAATGCTAGCACTGCTATAATCATATTTTTTTTTGGTACATTTCAGTAAAAAATTCCCCACGGCACCACAGAATGTGGTTAAAATCGATTTAAGTTCTGTTTTACAGTTGCTGGACGAAAGCATTTCTTACTGCCTGCAATGTCCCCATTTATTTAGGTGAGTCCAAAGGGCAAAACTTGCAGTCGGTACGTCTAGACTGTCAACTGAAAGAGGACTAGAGAGGAACCTTCCACTCTAAGCCCTTGCCTGAGAAAACTGCATAACTGTTAGCTCGTGGCTGGCTCTGTCCTGGATGTCCACCTGGATGTCCTGGGCTTTCTCTCAATGTTTTAGTGTAGTTACAGGAACATTTTTTTTCACATTTCATTTCAGAGGAAGCATGGACAAGGCTTCACCAGGCTTGTCACCTCTAAGCCAGACAGTTCTGTTACACTCTCCCAGCAGGCCTCACAACTTCCAGGCAAGTTCATGTGCTCCTGTATCTCTCAAAGCAGGCAGTACACAACCCAAATTTCATTCTACGGGAGTGTTACTTGGGTGAATTGCACGTAAAGGCTTTCACTTTATTTCAGGTGCTTTAACATATTGGAAAATCCATAGAAAAATAACTATTGTAATTGTGTCTCAGGGCCCAGAGGAACCAGAAGCCTAGTACTGTGAAGTATGGTTGAAGTCAGCTGGTATGAATTTAGGCAAGGGTTAGACCCTTGGCAGCCTTTTATTTAGCACTATAGACAAACTTAATAAGATATCCATAACATAAATACTGTACTTTTTTTTCTGTTGAAAGTGGTTTTTTTTACCCAAATTCAACCGACTGCATTTTGTCAATATTCTTTACCTTAATTTTCAGATTTTTTTTCCCATCCTTTTTACATACAGTTTGTTCAAACAAAATTGAGCTTCATCTTAATTTTTAATGGAATTGCAGCTGTAAATTGTAGTAACTGAGCAGCTGCTTTGTCTTAAATTTTAATCCAATACAGGTAGAAATTTGTTGACACATATTTATGCCAAAGCTGAATCAATCACGGATGTGAAAGCTTACCCATATGCACATCTTCTTTTTGTGCAGCTCTCATTCGTGTCCAAAAATTTACCAGATCTGTGTCTTCAGACTAATAATAGCGAAAATAAAAGCAGTGATTTAGCCTGCCTTTCTGATTTTATTTAATTTATATGTCATTTACTGCTAATTGGATTTCATTCAAAGTTGCTATTGACAAAATCGGAGATGATGGCAAATACGACAATTTGGATAAGAAAAAAAGACCTGGAAGACTGCTGGATAGGTGCTGGTATCAGTTTGCAATGTCTTTTGTCCTGTCCTCTATTTGTATCATGCTCAAAGCATTCGGTGCAAAAGCGCATAGCATATCCTGCAAGAGGGTAGCGCAGATATGATATAGTCACTTTATTCTTCAAATACAGGCCCTAGGGGAGATTTCCAGTGAAAAGTGTTGATATATAGCAGAGCACTGTAATGTACCAGACAATATTAATTTAAAAATATCCTGTAGTGAGACCCCCTGAACTTCCTCCAATGATTTGAACTTTGCACACTCACCATGAAATTACTCTGGGCAGCTGGCCATTTCCTAAATAAACTGTATGTACATCGGTAGTGCAGCTTTTAATTTTGGACGTGATTGATCTCAACTTGTTATGAAAAGTGTCAACTCAAATGGAGGAGTTTTAGCAATTACATTGAGAATTGCATTTTTCATAATCATTTAATTTCACTGGAATATTTACACAATGTTTAAGTGAATTTCACAGACTGCAGGCAAAGTACGTCTTTCATTCTTTATAAATTGCATGTTGCCAGCTCTTCTTTCAGTCATAATTAAATGAATAGAGAACAACAACAACAACAAAAATGTTAGGAAGGGTAGGAATCTCATCCCCCTGGGATATGATTATCTCTGTTTTTCCTCTGGCATGTTCTCACCAATGTGTCAATGTCCTAGAAACTCAATGACTGTATTAAATTTGAGCTTTCAGTTTGCCTTGCAAAGAACATTAATTTCAAGGATGTTTCTGTCTTTAAATGCAAATTGGTTATATGAACAGATACCTCAGTTAGCTTTTTGAACTGTTCAACTCATCATGCTCACATTACCTGACCCCAGAGCTCTGTGCCCCAGGCTGTTAGCTCCTGCCTATCAAAGAAGGTGCACTACATGCTTGAAAATAACTTGCTACTTTCACCCTGATGACACTGTCTGTGATTAAGATCTGTGAGATGATAGTACTACAATGTTTCAAGATCGAAAAGGCTGAGCTCCACCATTTATTGCTTTACTGATCTCTTCAGGTTCTACATAGCAATGTGTGGCTCAAGTACTTAAATACAGCATATATTTCATTCTTTTTTTAATTGCACCACTTTCATTTCTAAAACATAGATGAGAGACCTTCTGTATTTGGCAGAGAGGGAGTGTTTGTGAATGATCTTTTTGGCATCTCTGTTGTCCTGGCTAGAGCAGTGTGATTCCATGGGAGATGCCAGCTTCCTGCTGGGAGAGCTGTTATCTCCAGTGGGGCAGTGATTGCTTTGCCGGCCATCCCACCTCAAATGTCTGACCATTGCTAGTGTGCATATACTTTAAAAAGCTGACCCAGCTCCTTCTTCACGCTAGTCATTACCTGCTGTCTCTTTTATTGCCTCTCCCTCTACCTTCATCTTGCACTTTCACCACCATTCGTACTACTGTCTGTACTTAGGACAACCGCTTTCGGGTTCTCTTCAGTTCTAAGGGCCAAAGTATTAATTACACCAAAGCTGTTTCAGGAATTGCCCTTCTGTAAAGAAACCTTGAAGTCAGAAAAAACATTTGCAGCTGAAGCAATATTAAGCAGTGTGAATGAGATCATCCCCCATTAACGCCCTGAGCTGTGCCATGGGAGGGAATCAGTTCAGGAAGCAGCTGATGATGCCACCACATCTACAGGATGTGCAGTTAAGTAACAGGAACTAACTTATGTAAGCCTCTGATATTAGGGTGCATTTGTGTTCAGCCAGGGTGAAGCTTGCAGGTTTGTTTCCTCCAAAAATAATCTATTTTGCTTACCAACACAGCTCACAAACTAAACCACCAAAAGACAAGTGCAGATGGTTGGGGAAATGACTTCAACTTGTTTTGAGCAAAATGAAGGCATAGCCATAATGTCATTCTGAAAAAAGATGTAAAATATCACCAGTAAGTTTGCCTTTGCCACAGCTGTCTTTTGAATTTATCTGTAGCAATTGCGTGAACCAGATCTAGAGTTCCTGGTGCCATGAACTTGTATCTGAATGCATTGTTCAGGGTGCTATGAACCACTGGAATCCCAAATAAAGATTTCCTCTCCATCACTCCCCACCATGAGTTAGTGTTTTGATAAGTTCTTCTGATCTTGTTTCAGAGTAGACAACAGTACTGTATGCACTGTGCTATTAAATCTGCCCTTATAAACTTAAGAGCCATGAAAATAGTAGAAATAGACGTAAATTCCTTCTATGGAATTAGACTAACAAAATGGTGAGCAGTGAACTGCTCCCAGTAGGCTCTTTGGAGATGGAGACCAAGAGACAAGCAGAGCACATCAAGCCAGTATACATTTCCTTGCTAATAGTAATATTAATAATAATAAAATAAAAAACATAAAGAAAATGTCCTGAAGTTTTATTTTGGGTTTAGATGTTGCTAGAAACATTCTGCACTATCATTGCTACATTTCAACTTCATTTTTTGTCTTTAAAAATATGTTTTATGTGTTAAAGAAGGTTAAAATGTAAAGGATTTAAGCAGCGGTATAAATTGGAATGTATGTCATGCAGAGCAACAATTACACCATAAATGTGTAGAGAAGAACTCAGTGAAGCTATATTCTTCACAGTCTCCAATATGTAATATTATCACAGCATGAGCAATTGGAGATATTCTGTAGTAATACTTTGACTTTAGGTTATTTTGAAATAACCTAAATAATAAGCCTATCTTGGATCGTTCTCCTGGTTGGGTGGGGGTATTACTGTTCCCTTGCTTGTCATTTTAGCTATGCAGTTCCCTGTTTCCAAGCTCTCTTTGGTCTGTTCTGCACTGAGACTTCTGACAGCTCTTCAATCTATCATATGCTCTCTATCTTGTGTACGCTGACTTTTGTAAATGGGAGTCCATAGCTACAAGAGACATAATTTATCCGTGCCCAAACCTACCTGTTTGTACAATGATTTTGTACTAAAAGCAAACTAGCAGAAACTCAAAACCCTCTTTTTCCTCTAAAACTTCCCCCTTTTCAAAGATTTTCGACAGTATAATGTTGCAGAAAAGTGCTGGCAGATTATCCAATTCATTTTCCTGATACTCTGGCATTTCAGGGGTTCTGTCTAGGATGAATGAAATGATGAAGCACTTCCTTCCAGGGATCTGTCTGAACACTCATAGATTTTCCTGTAAGGATATCAATTTTTATTCTCAGCCTAAAAATTCCCTTTCTTAATTTCATCCTTTCATTCCTATGTTTGGGGTACTCCGCTACAAATACTTTGTTTTCAGATAATTCTTCCATTATTTTAAATCTCCTCCTCCTATTTTGCTATCAGTTATGGTTGCTGAAATTTTAATATTGGCCCCCTTTAGTCTTTCACTCGTCTTTTCTCCTCTGCCTCACTTGATTTCTGTAACTCTTCCCTTGTTTTCATGTCTCTCTATTTTACTGTTTTGGTATGAAATGGCATTTAGAATTGAAAGCAGACCCTGGAATGGTCTTCTCATAGCAGCGTAGAGAGGAGCTGCAGATTTCTGTACCATTTTCTAAGACTATACAATATCTAAAGAAGGGAAATCAGTTGTGAGCATAGCCTTTGGCTGGTAATGTAACTGGTGCCCAAATGGCCTTTTTGATGCTGTATTGAAGTAGAAGTTCTGGTTTAGCTTCTCTCTTATTCTTGCTCTAAAATTATTTTCAGTCTTTGTTATTTCCTGCCCCTACTTCTATTTCTGTCTTTTTTTTCAATTCGCTGTGGTATTTGCAGCCTTCACATTTTAAGATCAAGTGAATTTCATTAATGTCATAATTTCTTCTTTTAAAGGATCATTAATGAAGCCATTAAATAGGTCTGGACATAATACAGATTTATGCAATATTCCCCTTCTCTTCTGACTCAGTACTTTACCATTAATCATTAGTCTTTGTTCATAGCCCTTCAAACAGTTTCCAATCCACATGACAACTTGTATCCAACCGCATATGAATTGATTTCCAGTTTAAGCTGTGCTATGGCTGGAAGTGGTGATGTTGCTGATAGCATGACAGTGCAGCGGCGCAGTGGTTCTTCTGTGTCATGCTGTGGAAGCATGCGCTGCATGAGGCAGTGCAAATGCTCCATTCGACTTCTGTTCACCTTTGTAAAAATCTATAGCTGGTACCTGTCAGCAGCATTCCCTGCAGGTGTTGATTGTGCCAAACTGTTTTAAAATACCTGCTCCAAAGCTCGTCCACACAAGCTGGCGTGGGAAGGGAAATTGAACTTCTCAAGTAAATAATCTCAATCAGACGTGTGATTACTGAAATGGTGCACAGTATTTGAATACTCAGAGGACAGAAATAAAATGTTTAATTTCCCATTCAGTGTTAAATGTTAAAATGAATGTGTTTCACTGAATCCTTCTGATTTGGTATTTTGTTGTGATGGCACAATTGAGTTGCTACATACTCAAGATCAATATTCTTAGTAATCAGCATTCAGGAATCACATCTCCATATCAAATTTCTTTCATCTTATATCATTAGATGTATCCATTATCTGTCCATGTAGCTGTATCTGCCTTTTTAGTACTTAGATGTGTGGCAGTCTGTGGCACAACCATTTTTGGATGCTTTCAAATGCAATATTCATCATTTGATTTGGTGCAGCTCAGTAACTGAATTGCTGATGTCGATGCATTCCTTTGAGTCCTTTATTACATTAAATACTCATATAAATGCAATTCTCCTGTTATTTCCATGTTCTGAGATCTGGATTCCTTTAAAAGTGCTCCCTTTATAAATGCTATGTTCTGTTTTAATATTCTAGGGCTGTCAATACACGCAGAAAGATATGACTAATAAGAAAAGAACACTGATGTTTATTTCCTTCATAAAGCGTTAGGGAACTGTGGAGGAAACACAGGAGTAAGCGTATTGAATAGCGCACTAATATGTTTCATATTTTAAAACTAAAATTGCTAGCACTCATCCCATTTTTTTTTACTTTCAGCTAAAGGCATGGTATTGTTCGGTCTTTGTCATCTTCTAGCACACAGACCAACATACTCCTGAGTCAGAAATTTACCCTCTGTAGTTCTTTGCTGCCATCTTCTGTTTCTTTAAATGATTGCTATTATTATTTGAATTCTGAAAAACAGGGCTTCAGTATCACAGAGCAAAATTTTCGTGTTCTTCATTTTTTTCATTTCCTTTTTTTCTTTTTAGCTAAAGCAAAGTGAAGCAAATGCAGATACAAAGGAGAAGCTTCCCTTGCGTCTACGCATCTTTGAAAAATTTCCGAACAGGCCACAAATGGTGAAGATCTCCAAGCTTCCTTCAGATTTCACTGTTCCAAAAATAAGGTATTGAAATATTTCCATTGCTAATTAACTATTAACCTGTCTGGCGTCGCATAACACCAACAATTTTGAACTGTTTTGCGTATGGAGTAAGCAGCTAACAGACAATCAAAGTGAAGCAAAATTAATATTGAAGTCGAAAGGAGCTGACATTTTATTTTTACCTTTAAAAAAGCCCTATCACTCATTATAACATATTCAAGAAAGGAACTAGATTGACTGCAACCAACACAAATAAAATATAATTGAAAAGTACGCTGTTGTCATTCCAGATTCTGAGCTGACATGGACAAGCAGCAATCTAATCAATTCTCGTGTGCCTTTTTAAAGATGAGATCAACTGGCAGCAAATCATTTAGAGTGGATAACGCAGATCATCAAACAGCAGTTACGTTGTGATGACCTTGCCCCCTCTTTGGACATGCTCTGTTACCACTTTCCTGTAAAACTCACTTCAACAGTTGGCTACTAGATCATCAGATAATAATACCATTCTTCTTAGCAAGGTCCTAAGAAGGATTACAGAAATCTTAGGGGTGCTGCTACAGATTTGCAGCTAGCAAATCAGATCTTCAAATCCAAAGCTATGTGAAACTATCTCTCCAGATAAAAATTAGTAATGACATAGTCAACTTGCACTGAAAATTGTAACCACTATATAAACTGCTGCTAAACGTAAAAGACAGCAAGATGAATATACATTTGTTGTAAACAAATGCTTCTGCATTTTAAACATGGCATATGTGAGGCACAGAATTGCTAAAGTGCTTTAATACTGGCATTCTGAGCAGTTCTATGAACAGATGTTGTTTGAAGTCTTGAAGAAAGAATTTCTTGCAGGAAGTATGTTTCTTTTGGGTTATATCAGCATTTGATTTATATTGCAGTAACAACACACAGTGTAATGAGCTCAAAAGAGCCAAAAACTGCAAAAGCGCTTCAAATATTTAGCACTTTAATTAGCAAATAAATAGTCAAAATTCTTTTAATTATTTTTAAAAGGAATGAAACTATTTTCCTCAAAGCTACATGCAAGCCATTTACTTCTTAATTCAGCTACAGATTTATTTAATAACCCAATTTATGTTTTATCAATTATTTTTTCTGCACTCTGTCCATTTGTACATCTTCAATTTAGTATACTTTTTCCGCACACCCCACCTTGGCACTAATGTGTTGTGACATACTATAAAGAAAACCAAATATTAACTTTTCTGGGTTTTTTAATCCATCAGTATCTTCTGTTTGTTAACAAGGGAAAGTTTTATGAAGCAGTTTATTGATCGCCAGCAACAAGACACCAGCTGTCTGCTGCGAAGACTTCCTTCAGCGTCGTCTTCATCCTGTGACCACTCTAAAAGATCAGCAATCGAGGAAAACAAATATATTGATCAAAAGGTAAATCAAGACTGTTCAGCAGTATAGGTCTTCCCTTGAGTATTGTGAAGAGAGGTCTCAGATTATACAGTTCGTCGAATTACATAAAAGCAAACACAAGCTAAGACAACTGAACACAAAATAAAAGGCTGTACTTAACTTTGGTAGCCTAAATCAGGCACCACAGCAGTTCCTCATTTGGTTTAAATTTTCCTCTCTCCTTTAGCTTCAAATCTCAGACTGTAATGCATAGTTTTGTTCAGTGCTTCCATCTTATGCACCTAAATTTTTTTAGTCTTGCTGTTAATCAGTGAAAAGCTAGTAGAAAATTAAAAGCTTGTGTATATCACAGTGAATGTCTGATTGGCTCGCTACTTTTTTAGCGCTGAAAACATAGACACTGAAGCAACGTAGATTGTAATCAGTGGAGATAAGTAAAAATCTAAGAATTATTCTAGTTATTTAGAAGACATTTACATCTGTGTAGGTCTAGGAGTCACTAGAAAACAGATGCTGAACATGTGCATTTGAGACTCGTGTTAAATGCTGAAAGTCTTCCAGATGGACGAGCATAGATGGTTGAATTTGAAAAATACCAGCATTGCTTGGAATGATGATGACTGTGGTGCTGCTGCATGAGTAAATGTGCGTGACTTCTGGCACCATATAAAACTGCAGAATCAGAAAAGCACTCCATGTGTGTTGTGAAAGATGCTGGTTTCCCAGATTTCTAGTGGCATTTACACTGATATCACTTCTTGATCACTTGTAATATTGCAAAACTTATTACTGATACATGAAGGCCTTTTCGTAATTAATAATGGGGTACTCAAATCCTGTTTGAGTACTAACAAGAGGTTTGTAAGTACACTTTAAGAATCACAAAGAATCACAAGTGAGGAAAGGAAAGAGGGCAGATGTGGTTATGCAGTGTATTTGGCTTTCATAGTAAATGATTTGCAACAGGAACTCAGGGTAGCAGGCAGAAAGTAGACATGTGGAAAGTAATACTCTTCTGCTAATGAACATGAAGAGCCAATTTTCAAACGTCTGTTAATTTTCTTACCTATCGCAATGCAAGAACTCCTTCCTGTGGCCAATGTAGTCTATGGCATCGGTAAACCAAAGCTGAACAGCATGGCCTGAGAGGCAGGTCTGTGGTACAGTGTTGTTCATCAAACGAGGAAAGCTATGGGATGGGATCAAGCCTATATGTACACCATCTACTCTAACAAGCACAGCAAAATCATTGGATAAGTTATTAACTGATAATCCTAGGAGTCACCAGAACTATGTCAAATATAATTTGTGATGGATCTCAAACACTGTGCCAGGAAAATCAGTTATATTTCTCTCATGTAATAACGAGATGAGTGAAGACCTTAAGCGTGTTCCAGCCACATATGTAGGTCCACAGTGTGCAGTGCAGAGCTGTGCAGTGATTTACTAGATCTGTTTACATTAATATAGCTTGAGTGCATTGAACTGTAGTCTTAACTTCGTCTACTTGCTGTTCAAAAAAGTTAGTCCTTGCTGGTTGTTTTTTAAGATAGGTGAATAAATGGCACAGTTTATTCAGTGAGATTTTGCAATATGAAAATAGAAAGGTGCGTCCTTTTCAATTTTTCACTTCACTCCAAGAGCAAATATGCGTGATCTGACTTTAAGTTTTGAATTCAAATAAGTTTTTGCAAATTGTTTTTGGACTATTTAACCTGCTTTAAGCATGTACTTTTGGATTTCTGTGCCTCAAGGGTAGAATCAATGATGAGTAATATTTTTGACAAATGTAGCTTAAAGCAAGGTATTTACACATTCCTATTAAGAGGGAGAAAGCACTACATAGGATTTTGTGAAAGTAATTACTCTGGCTTCCTATAGTTACAGTTGCCAAGGCAACCTCACTTTTGTATGCACAAATCTTCTTAAAAATATCCTTAAAACAAGCTTGGAATGACTGGTTGCATTTAAATGTAAATCTTGCAAGTGTACCTTACTTTTCTTTGTGAGAAAAAAGGAAACTTGACCAAACATTTTACAGGTATTAGTACAGGATGCGTTTCTACACCTCCAGATGACAATGTGATGGCTTAAGAAACTTTTCACATCTCTTTTGGATTGTAGTTGATGGAAAAGATATAACAGAATCAAAATGTGGGATTCTGCTGGGAGATTTGACTCTTTCCTTCCTTTGTGGTGCTCTATTTTCTCCCAGATTTAGATAGCATTTCTGTACTCCATACCTGCTGAAGTGATAGGAAGTGTGTAATATATACACTTACTTGTAATGTAAGTTACATTACATTAACATTATTCTTTTCTTTCTCCAAAAATGTGTGATGATAAATATGGTACTGTTTTTGTGTTCAAAATCAATCTGGCCCATCATGTGTCACTATGATCGAAGCAAACCATTCTGTGTCCTATTATATAATGGCTTTAGTAAGACTTTTCAGAATTATAATTGTTTACTTCATTGAAAAGCAGTTTTAAGTTGTAAGAAGAGTCAATTTTCATTGCATTCTTTAAGTTGCTTTATCTTCTCGAAATAACTGAAAAATGTCTTTATTTGTCACCATAACCACCATGAAAATCCATTTGAAATTATTTTCATCTATGCCAAATCAAAGAACCGTTGTGGAAAACAGATATCTCTACTATTATCAGTTTTTTTGTAGTCAAGCCTGGGAATTCCAGATGTTTTTCTATCTCCTCCAAATTTCTAAACTAATACCACAAAATAAACTGATCAAAAACTAGTATAAAAAATGATTTCTGGATATCTTAATGCCCTTAACCTTGTATACACCCCTTCAATGTGTGTGGTTAGGTTAAGAAATTAAAAGTATATGTTGATATGTGTGGGCAGATCGTGCCACGCTCATTCTTATGCGTTGCGTGCCAGCTACATCTGGACTGTCTCAATTACAGAAACTTGATGGGCACCTTAGTATGATACTTTGGTTGAGCTGTTAATGACTATCTGTAACTTCATGTGCGAGACTGGGATTCTCTGGAGTTCTCTGATCTTAACATTGCTAGAAATGGAGTGTGGCCATTCTTTGCTCTCTCCTTGAGGTCTGCTAAGCAAATTTTCTTAAACCCACTGATCTTGTCACAGAGCTCATCTAGCCTGTTCTGATGTAGTCTGCAGGCCACGAGTTGAAGTTCTGGGTCTCTCACTGGAGAGACCTGGGCTGTCAAGGCTGGTGCTGCTGTTGTAGTAGAAAGTACCATAAAGATATCTACTGGTGGAAAAAGGAAGACTGATGAGACAAAGAGTGCAAGTGTAAGAAGACTGTGCCGTTGTAAATTCATGGGAAAAGTATGTAATGAAAGGGCTAAAAAATAAAAAGTATGATAACCCATGAACCTTGTAGTTATGGTGGAAAGGTAGCTTTACAGAGACAGAGGGAAGTACAAAAACTATTCACAATATGCTGGGAAATTTCTTAAACAGTACTTTCGTGAGTTCTTGGACAAGCGAGCGAGTTGAAGTATGTGTTCACAGATAATTTTTTGGTGTGGGTGGATGAGAAGAAAGGAAATAGACTGAAAATAAAGACATCTCACTATGATGGCTCTTACCAGAGAGCCTGAGGAATATTTGCAGCAAGATTCAGGGGGCAAAAACCAAACAAGCTGTAAGATTTACAACAAATCAGGTGTCCAGTAAAATACAGCTGTTGTTGTAGAGCACTGGCCTTGAGCTGTTAACTTCCAAGGCTAGAATCAAAGGAAGGCAGAAACACCTCAGAGTGCCTTCTTAAAAGACATACAGCTTCTAGCAAGCCATGCTAAAAATTGTTGCTAAGAGGACACTCCTGAATTAGTTACTTATCTTTGACCACACAACACCGCACGTCACTGTTAAATTATAATTCAAAACTGACAGGCTCATGAGATAAACTTCGAAAATGCGTTATGTAGATATACCCATGTGCATGTTTACAGCTGTGGCACAGCAGGACTGAACCGCAAAACAAAGCAAAAGAGTTTTCAATATATCCACACAGTTTATTGCTCAGACTTTCAGTTTCTCTCATTTGGATGAAATAGTATGAACAAGTTAGTCTCTTAATTTCTGCATTTTTAAGATTAATTGGATAATAGCAAATGTATTTTTTTTGTCTCCTTTCCCATCCTGTTTCCTTTCACTTGCATGAGTTTTGTTTTTAGCTCTACAAGCAGTGAAGTTCATAGCCATTCCTTTTTTCCTGTGGGAACAAGATCCATAATTAAGGTCTAGCTCCTATAGAAGCTCAGCCTCCCACACCATATGCCTCTCCCGTTGATTTCCTAGTTACAGCAGCAGCTGTATGATGGGAGGTGATGGCCAAAAAGAGAAAGCTGATCTTGAAGGTAGCCACAGCTATTACCATGGAGGACTATGAATATTAAGCAGCAGACCTTGTGCTGGGTTCTGTGTTCTCTGGGGAGTCGGCGCATAGAACAGGGCACCGAGGTGATATGTTCATGATGACCTGTGTTACTTAGCAGGTGGGCTGCTGAGCTTTGCACCTGGTGGTTGTGTTTTTTATTTGTGTGTCTGTTTGGCTTCATTCCCAGATACGATCCTGCTGATAACTGTTAAAGTTAGATGAGATGGGACACAAACATCAACCCGATTGCAAGCCTCATCCTGGAAGAGTCTGAGTACTTTCTTGGAGATCAGCTCCACTTGTTTTATGTAGAAATCTGTGATTTTCAGCACCTCAGGGAAGGTTAATGATTTTATCTGGTTATTATTTTGCACACACATTCAACACACAAGACTGACCACAACTTTTAATGCGTGTTTGATTAGCATCATGGATACTCCGTTTCTGAGCTGCTGAGACATGCAGTCTATTCTTGATAAGGTGTGGTATTTTGTTCCAGCACGTCTTCTGATCTGCACTCAGCTTCTTTCATTAACTGTTATGTTTCTTACAAAAAGAACTACTTACATTCTGAGGGTGTTCTGAAAGGGCTTTTTTTTTTTGCAGAAGTTGTTTGTAATTGTAAGAGCTGAAAAACCTTTAGGTACTGAAAACAGAATGTCCTAAGATACCTTTTAGAAAGTCATCAGGCGTGAAGACACTCTTATAGACTTTATTCCTGTTTTTAATTCTTAGAAGAGAAACCAGGGTAGAATATTTATCCATAAACTGTCATTTCCTGAAGTGAGTTTGCACTTCTTGTAATAAACTCATGTCCAAGGTTAAACAGCATCTTCTGATCTTTTCTTTGGGAGTTCTATTGTGCAAACAGAACATCTGCCCAAAAAGTACAACAGAGTTCTGCCATTTTCTGATTATTCTATTAGCTGTGTAATTTGAAAAAATAACCATACCTCATTAATTTTGACTATAACAGAAACTAATAAATTGTAATTGCACATGAATTCCAAGCAGAAAAGGGTACTAATATTTAAACACTGAGACTATATATTTTCTAAGGTATTTTTTGCAGAACTTTGTGGATAAATATCGACAAAAATCACACAAACCTTATCCTAATCTCCTCTCACTTAGTATCTGAGTAGACCTCTGTCCACAGTTTCACTGTCCTTTTATCTCTTGTTAATTAAAGTTAGACAAGTTCTTCAGTCTTACCTATTAATTTCATCTGCAGGATACTGCCAAAATCTATTTAGATATAACATTCAGAAGAGCCATTAAAACAATCTACCTGGTAGAATGTCTTGTGAATCCATCATTTCTTGGTTATTGTAGCCTTGATTTTCAAAGGAGATTATTCTTTTTCCATGTCTGTTCTTGTTGAGATCTTTCTAATGAAGTTAATATATGGAAACACAATAATGCATTTCAGGTTTTCTGAAAATTTAGTAGGACACTTCTTTGTCTATTTTGCATCTTTGAGAGATTTTGTGGGCTTTTTTCAGATTAAACAGATAAATAACAATGTTCTTATATCTAAATAATAGCATAAAATAATAATATAAAGATAAAATACATATATAAATAATATATTACAATAATATAAAATAATTTACAGGAAAAGACAAACTTGTAAAGCATGCTCTTATAAAGTGTTTTACCACATACACACTTCATCCTGTAATATTTTATTTTCTGACCATATTTCAGAGTAGAGAAGGTAGAACTGCAATAATAAGAAGACCCCGCTCTTGTTATGGTCTGTCTCTAGCTACTGATGATTTTAAATTGCTTTGTCACTCTTGCCTCTATATAGTGTGCTCAGAATTCTGCCCAATTTTTAATTACATTCTGAAACAAAGGTAACTTGAGACTGCATTCTTTGCCATTTTCAATGTGCCATAATTCATCACTTCTTTCTGGCATTATCTTTCTACTTCATCAGTTTTGCATTTACGGATTGAAGGTTTGATGCAAGATGCATTAAAACACAAGGGACTGATCATACCCCTCTTGTTTCTTCAATCAACCAAAATTCAGACATGGCAAAATTGTTACAGCTCCTGCATTATGAGGCCTGGTCTGAAAATACTGCCTCCTATTTTTGTTATGTTGGCCCACAACGTCAAAGGCATTAAAGGCGGTGATATGGCAATAGAGGCTGAACCTTCCTGCCAGTATTCCGTTATGTTTTGTTGCTGAGTGACAGACAGCAGCAGAGGGGCAGTCTGACAAAATGGCATCTGACATGGAAGTGCATTCAAAGCAAAGATGTGTCATTGAATTGACCCTTTGACCTTCATCAATGCTTCCTGTACATTTATGGAGACCAGACAGTGGATGTGAGCACAGTGAGGCAGTGAATGGTGCATTTCAGCAGTGATGACAGCAATAGTGGGTCACCTCCGCTGATGCAGGTTTTGATGATCATGGTGTGCAGGCTGTTCTTCAACACTGTCAAAAATACATACCTAATAGTGGTTACTATGTTGAAAATAGTGTTTTGTAGCTGATCATTTGTTCTACTAAGTAATCTTATTATGCTTTTTGTATCTGTTGTAGTTTCCATGCAAATAGGAGACATTACTTTCAGAGTGACCTTCATATAACATAGAGGAGCATACGTTTGTGTGAAGGAAGGTGTGCTGAAAAGCCCTACTCATTCAGCTTTAGTATCCCTTTCTCTGATCATACTGAAGAATCTAGATCTTTCTCCAAGCCTCTTGATCTCCCTTAATGCTCATAAGACTCACTCACAAGAACTAGTTAAGTATAGTCATGATCACTTTGTTCTAGTGACAGGAATTATATGCATGTGCTTGCATTACCAGAAGTAATGTTCATCTTCGTTCCCCCAACCCAGGTTACCTCCAACTTGAAACTCCCATTCCATCCCAGTCGTCTTCTGCTCCCAATCCAGCCTAGACAAGCAGTCCCTTCTTCCCTCAATCCTCAAAAACTGAAAGTGTGGAGTAGAGCCTCTTGCTTCATTGGTATTCACCCAGGAGACCGTATCAAATCACTATATCAGCTTGGACAGGAGTCCATCCTTCTGCTGGCTGTCATGAGCCCTCTTTACTACTTTTACTTGAAGTAAAGTCAAGACATTTAAGGGAAGGATTCTTCTTCCTCCCTGGAGCTTCCCTCTGTGTCTGAAATGAATTATTAGCATCCTCTTTAAGTCTTTGGGAGTGTTATAACTTTGCTGGTATTAGCTTTGTCCACATTTTCAGACTTTACTGAAAAAGGTCCTTGGTTATGAAAGATCATGTAGGTTTTCCAGACCAATAATCAGCTAATTAGAATACCTTGGCTTTCCTTAAGAAACAGGCAGCAATTAAGATCTACGAAAGGAATGAAGACTGTTTCAGGTCAGTGACTCTAGAGAGTTAAGGAGATTATGCCCAATTCCGCTTCTAGACATCTGATCAAAAGGGACAGTCACTGACTCCTTGTTGCACTTACCTAATGGTAATCACTTTCATGACTGTTTTGTGAGCCTGTTTCTTATATAGAACAACCTTGCCAAGGGCCTGATTTTCAGTTGAAAGTTAGTTCCAGTTTGAGTGGGAGAAGTGGATCTCTAGAGGTTCCTTGCATCCTTTATGATTCTGGAAGTATTAAGCAAAGTTTTCATATCAGCTTTAGGTATTTCCCACTGCTTTCCATGTGATTTAGACATCTATCCTACGTCAGTTCTTCTGAAAATTTTGTTAGGTGCCTGTCAATAATTTGCAGTCTTGTAGTCTGCTTTCCATCACTCTTTAGTTTTCTGTCACATTTGTTTTGATGGAGTCTAGTATATTCAGGCCAAAGATGCATATACAGGATGTCTTTGAAAAAATAATTATGCGTGCATTTGAGAGGCTACGTAGCAAACTCTTCTGGGCCAAAAATATCTTGTATTTAATGGAATGCTCAAGTCTTGAACAGATTCTGCCCAAATAAACATTTCCTCACTGTTTCTTAAATATAACTCTAAAATATCACTTATTGTATTGACTCCTCATATTTTCCCTTGAAAATGTACATGTTTAAATAACGGTATAATGCCTAACAATCTGTTCATTCCACAAGCCTGCATAAATCATCAATTGGCAAATTCCAAACTGAAACAGAAGCTTTGGATGTTTTTTTTCCCCTTGCTTGGAATTTCTGGCATGATTCAGAAGAGTATTCCCATATGGTCCTGCAGTTGCTTATAGAAGATTGCTATTAAGAGCACTCAGCTAAAATTCTAATGCTCATATAACACTTAAGAGATTCCCTTAGAAAAATCGATTGCATTCACTTTTTTTTTTGTCATTGTTAACTAAACTTTTCAGACATTCAGACATCTCCTTATTTTCTAGTGACTTTGTCTCACTTTTTGCTGCAGAACACCCACCAACACCAGTTTGTCTCTCCTGCCAACTCTGCCATGATACAGAAACGTTATGCTACATCTCCACATAGTTTAACACAGTTTAACCTGTCGATAACACAAAATTCTACGTCAAACTCAAGTTGAAAACAATTGCTTCATGCTGCACTTGCTGAAGTTTATACAACACAAATACACCACTAGAATAATATATCAAGTTTGACAATAAATGGCATTTCTCAAAACTTAAAACAAGTGAGTCATGTCTAAACCCTTATGAATTATTACACATTCTCCTGAAGTCGGCATTGCTGTGCCAGTACACCTCAGTTACGGGACTGATCCACAGTCATTGCTTGCTGTCTAGCAAATACTCTGTTCTGTGATACTTTCCTTAAATCTCATGCAAAGAATTCTCTCTTTTTTTTTTTCCAGGGTAAAAAGCCTCGAATTTTTAAACGTACTACTGAAGATTTTCGTTTAAAATGTCTGCAGTACCTTTTCAAAGCAGCGGGTGGCACTTGCAGAGCAACAATGTTCTGTAATTTAGCTGCCTTTACAACAGATACAGTAGTTCATTGCTTTGTCCCTGTTACTTTGGACAAACAGAACTGTATGGGAATGCAGAATTCAGATCAAGTTCACGCTGACAGGACTGGGTCGTTCAGTTTGCCCCAAGTCTTTCCTGCAAACAGCAGCAATGAAGGGTGCCAGTACTTGTGGAAGAGGCAATAGATACAGATTTCCTAATTCTGTGTCCACAGGCATGGTTGTATAAATAAACTGAAAGGAATATGGAAACCAGGAGATTTTTTATTCATGGTATTATGGAAGCACATGTTTTCCATCAAAAATCTTTTCATCCAGGAAGTATTACTGGTACCTTACTGACTGGTCACGGCTGTTCCTTACAAGTCCAAGAAACCCTGAAAACATTTAAGGCTAATAGATGATGTTAGGTGATCTCAGGACAGTGTCTTATGCTGAGAAAAATTGCTCTGTAGCCAAACATTATATGGCACTGTTATTTCTGCTCTAAGTATACTTACAGTCTGCATAAATAAATAAATAAATAAATACGAACAGTGATACATTTGAGGATGTCCTCATAGTATATCACAATCTGTACTAAAAAAAATAGCAGGCTAAAGAGATAGGCACCAAAATAACCTCAGTAGATTGTAGTGCACTTACTTAATTCCGTAATATCTGATCAACTAATGTCTTTTCCAAATTAAAACTGCCAGTAATTTCCTCTACAACAGTCAAGAACTCAGCAGGTATCACAAGTTTTTAATTGCCAGCCTCCTTCTACACCAACATGCAGCATCTAGACGTTATTAAACAACACAGTGATAACCAACCTCATTTTCTATTTCTGCAGTTCCATTGCATTTGCCTGGTGTGCTATGCAAATTTGAAAAATTAAACAGGAAAACGGTTTGGTTCATTTATCTAATATAGACATGTTTAAAAACTGTAGTAATGTTTGATTTTCTTCAACATGCGTATTGATATATGCATACTGCCTTTAAATATGAGACATTGATTGCATGTACACAACTAAAAATACTGTTTTGTATTGCTTCTTCTGGACATTTTAAATTTAAGATAAATTCCACTGAAACAAGAATTTGTAAGTCCTAAGGAGCAATCACCTTTAAAAGCTGTAATCCTTGGAATTGCCTGAGTTGTATTGTCAATACTGTTAAGGACCACTGATATCCTTAGGTACTAGGTGTAGGGTCTTCTGCATGTTCATGTACACCTGGATTAAACAGCTGGGTACCTGGCTCCAGTCTAAATTCTATCACAGTAGAGAGGTGGGCAGGGTGATAAACCTGATGTGCTCAGACCATGGTTAACGCTCAAGGCTGTACAGTTTCAGGTGCGAGTTTCATAGCTAGTTTCCTTCGTAAGTCTCACTGTCTGGAGAGGGGATTCATCAGACATACGTAGCCCTTGCCATAGACCTCTTAGAAGCTTTTCTTGAGATCTTCTTACTTAATGCCACTGAATGGCCTGGGGGGGCACTAAATGTATCTGTACAAATGCTCTGCTTTTCCAGGGCACCTTCCCTTGCTGACAACCTGGGTGAATTTATTTTTCTGGGCCACTTACTTAATGCTGAAGTGTTTTTACATCTATTTTAAACACCTGAAAGAAGTGGTCTATGGTGGATAGGATGCTGTAGAAAAATTCAGGAAACACAGTTTGACGCATTTTTTCTGAAAGTGGTTGAGCAAAAACTAGATTTGGAAAGAAATTAATGCTTTCTCTGTTCAAAATGTTTTGTATTTCTAAGATACATTAACAAATAATTGACGTTAGAAATAAATTCTCTGTAATTCTCTGAGATTCCAGTTGCTAATCACTGACAGTAGAAGAAAAAAGACGTGACCATTGCCGTTGCTTTCCCTAGTGCAAGACACATTTAAATCCATAGTAAGGTACCATGCTGAGGTCCTATAAATGATTTTAATCCCACAGAAATATATTTTGATATACAAAATATTCACTTCTACAGAACATTTAACTAGTTGTTACAAGTGGAGCCTAAAAGCAATAGCCATTTTATTAAGGGGAGCCGAAATAAGTAAGTTTTAATATATTTTCTAGGCTTCTGTTGTTCCTCACAGTGAGACATCTTACAATGAATCAGAGTTGATCTATGTCTTCAGAAAAGTTCTGGCAAAATTGTTTGTTGAGTGACTTTGGATCTGTGGTAGCTTTTCAGAAATCTGTAATGAGTACATCTGTAAATAATCTTGAGTCCGTAAGTAATGAATCCTTAAGATGCACATCAATTAAACTAATCCATTATTTATGATAAATAGTTTTAAAATAGATGTCCATTTCAGATTGATTTTAAAAAAAAAGTGTATATTGCTAGGAGCTCCTAAATCTCTCAAAGGTGTTATTTGGCCAACTGGGGGAGAAAATAAACCTGTAGTAAAGGGAATAATAGTAGTGCTAATCAACAAACTTATCTGCTTCTTTGTACCAGAACTGGCTATGGGTTGGGATAAGAAGACCAAAACCTCTGAGATAAGGCTAGGACTTTATGCAGTCAATAAACTTGCTCTGCAAATTTTCATCTTTTTCTAGCACTTGTTTCCTGGCAAATAACACTGGGGACACAAGCTGTGAAAAATATCTGTATGATGGAGAGTGTATTTGTTTAATTTTACATATTCTCAGTGCTACATTTCATTGGTCTTTCAACATGCATGCTTTATTTTAAGACAGTTAAAAAGTACTTTTTTTTTCTTCTTTTTATAGCTCCGTAAATCCGTTTTCAGCATCAGAGCAAGAAATCTTCTGGAAAAAGAGACAGCAATCAATAAAATCCTAAGGTAATGTCAATGTCTTGTGACTTTGTTTTTCATTAATGCTACTGCATATGTAATATCAATGATGGCCTGTCCCTTTGTCGTATGTCTGTTGCCTTCATTATCAAAGATAAATTGCTCTTTGGGTACATTACACACTAAAAGAGCAATGAGAGAGAGGTTCTTCTTCAATATGTATTTGAATTCTGTGCTGTGTAGAAGGATTCTGTTTCAGCTGTTTTCACTTTTTCCTTCAAAATTAACCCAAAAATAACTCCACATAATCAGACTGACTTTATCTAGGGAATTCCAGTCTAGTTCTTGCATAGTTGTGAAAATAAATATTCATAAGGATTGTATGCTTGCAAGCAGAGACTACAGGTAATGGTCTTCCAAGTATGAAATGTACAGTGACAAAGACTTCAAGAAGTGTGACTTCTGTAGAAGGGATTCATGGTGTTTTAATAATAATTGCTCATTTTGGTACTCTGGATAAAGTAAGTACTCAGTACTGTGAGTAAGCAATGTACACCCAGTCTCAAAGACTTGTTTGTGTAATGCTTTACTGCAGTTTTTATATACCACTATCAGTTTTACATTAGAGTGATTATCATTGATAGAATGTGCATCAGGAATGCCAACAGATTATCGGTCATTTTTATTTTATATTTACGTTGTTACCAAAGCAAGTGCATTTCTAGAATGTTATCAATGACTAGTCCCAGGGAAATAATCAGTATAAGTACTGATAACAAATTTGAGATATGTAGCTGTGGCATTAGATGTAGTAGGGCAAAGTTTTATCAGGAACAATGCAGTAGGAATTCAGTATGATTTCTAAATTGTGAAGTTGCTTGGAAAATTCCTTAGATTTACGTGCTATTCAAGCAGTATTACAGCTCTTTAGGTCTTTTTAATACTCTGAAAGGATACTGCATGGAGAGAACTGCGGAAGTTAGCTTTATCTGTTTTTAAACACATTTTAATGAAACACCTAAGTATTCCTTCTGAAGAAAACTTAGGGCACTTCAACTACACAAATATATCCTGATTTTACAAGCATTACTGTTATGGATAGATAAATAAAAGGTTTATTTGTCTTAAAAATATAGTTCAAGGAACAGATTTCTTGCCAGTGTTTTAGTGAAACATTTGTAATTAATTTCTTTGTTATATTACAACTGAAAAATGTTATCAGTGCCCATAGGGCTACACAAATGTCAAGTTCTTTTAGCATTTTTTCTAGACTATAACACACAGAAAATATAAAGACAGAGAGAATACCTCACTTTTTATTATTTATACTTAGTTATTTATATAAATATATATGTGAGGTTTTCTGTGTGTTTGTTGTTTTGGTTTGGTTTGGGTTTTTTTGCTGAATTCGTCCGTCAGCCCTGAACTTACTCCTTTTCTGGAGAAGTCTGAAGCAGAGTGAGAGGAGAATCCACATGAACCTTTGTTTCAACTTAACAAGGTTCTCAAAGGTACTAGGACATAATTGGAAGTCAGTCCCTCCAATTTCAATCCCGCTAATTTACATTTGGTCCTCTGGCTTGTGCCAGATCTTTGTATCAAGGAGGACTTCTCATCGATTCTTCTCTGAGGAAAAAATTCAGAGGGAGAAGAAGAAATTTTTAATCTATTAGTTAAAAATTAATAGATTAAAGTAACCTATTTAATGTGATAATTTAATCTACATTTATTGTGCTTTTCCGTCCACTTCCTAAGTCATCAGTGATGGAGTTTTGAGGGACACAGAGAATAGAAGGGAACTTGTGTCACATAAGCAAAATGTGAGATCATATGTCATCTAGTGCTTTGTAGGGCTGCATGTAAGTCATTTACAAAGAGTCAGTCTTTAATTTCCTCTTGAGAAATAGGAACAAGTAATATTTCTTCTGGTGTCTGTTCATGGTGTCATGCTTCACAGAACCCCAGGCTGGCTGAGGCACGCCAGGCCCTCTGTGTACCTGCGGCCCAGGCACTGCTCCAGCAGCGCCACCCAGAGCAGGGTGCCCAGGCCCATGGCCAGGCAGCTTCTGGAGAGCTCCAGGGAGGAGACCCCACAGCCTCTGGGCAGCCTGTGCCAGTGCTCAGTTACTCTCATATCATGGCTTCTTTCTTCCTTACTGTCAGGCTTTGATATGATGTGTTTCTCAGAACAAATAAACTAGTTAAGCTCAGATGATTATTATTGTCGTCAGGAGCAAAATTCAGACTTAGTCACTACTTTCTGAAATCTCCACAAGCATAGAACATCATAGGATTTCACCTGCCTCCTGTGAACAGAAACAAAAAGAAATACTGAAGTGCACGTATCCATTGGTAAGAAGTTACTCTGATTTGTGGTTCTGTGCCAAGTGATAGATCCACTGTGTTATAGATCACTGTGATAAGTAGCACTGTAGTGGTATAATTAGAGAGCTATGAAGGCTTTGACACTGTAGATACTGAAAAGCAAGTTAGCCAAACATCTGCTTATCACAGCGTAGATACGATAGATCCTGCTTTGAGAGAGGTGATAATGAAGGTTGACTCCATGACGTTCCTTCTTAGTTGATTCTATCAGTTCTTCTGTAATTCAAAGGAAATAATGATTATGTTAACAAGTAGATGCTGAAACAGCAAGGCACAAATGACAATGAGAATACACAACTCTATAATGAGTGTAGCACAATGTATTTTTATAGTGTGATAATACTATTGCAGCTGATGATATTGACAGTCATTCTAAGCTTCTCATTTTTGTTCCAGATCTCACTTTTGATCCATATGCCTTTCATTTATATGTTTAAAATCAAAAGAAGTAAAAATAGGAGAAAAGAATGAAATACAACATCATAGTGCTTAAATAACATGGGAAGCCTTTTGCCATCAAGCATGATCATGCCATGAAGAGCATTTATCCAATCTTAGACTAGTGAACAGAGTGGTCACTCTAATATCATGTAGGGTTTGCTTCCTTGTTTGTTCATTTTCCCAAGAAAATGGAGATTCAGTTCATTAAAAAGTTTTGAAATATCTCCACCTGGATCTTGTGTGAGTTTCTCTAAATAATCACTTGCATAGCACAAAATGAGCTCTAAGTCACGTTAATGTAAAATCACAGTATCTCTGAAAAGTGAAAATGTTTTTCCAATGTTGGGATTTTATTTCCCAGCCATCATAGTTCTTTCTGCTGTCTTTTAATGAAAATCTTTCTTTTCCTTACGCAAATCTTTTAGCCAGCAGAAGAAACACATGCTGTTTACCTGTGGCACACTTAATAACCAGATCTCTGAATAAAGTGCTGATTTCTGACAAGACAGTGCACAATATATGTCAGCCAAAATTCAGTATGCTGAAATGCCTTCCTGGAAAGCAGATTTTTCATATTACAGGCCATCAGCAATGCATAGCATTTCATTTCAAAGAATATTTCGTCCCACTCAAAGATATGCTGTAAGTCCTGAGCATCTAAAAATGTGCCAAGTACACCCCTGAAAGGGATATACCCTAAAATGACAGCTGCATTTGTACTTTCCTCTCCCTATTGCTGAGGAGCTGATGTTACTGATGTTTTTTTTCACACTCAATGAATGAAGTATGGAGGAAATATAAATTCTATGGCAAACTGAAAAAACTCTCAAAGATGACAAGATGTGGGGAAGGTTTATCAAATGACTGGTCATGTTGCAGAGCGAGGACCTTTATTTTGGAAATAACATCTTTTCATGGAAAGTATTTTGCTGCTTTATTGTTATTATCTGTTAAATCTTCCACTTAGCTACCAGGTAGCCAGGCTGACTTGTCTGAATGTACTACCTCAGAAATCACCGTTTATGCTGAAAGTTATATGCCTTTATTAACATATTTCTTTGTAGGGCCTGCACTAGACAACGCATGCTGAGTGGATCCTTTGAGGGGCAGCCTGCAAAGGAGAGGTCAATACTTAGTGTCCAGCATCATATACGACAAGAACGCAGGTAAACAGACAGAAAGGATGCTTTTAAAATGTTCTTAAAATGGAGGCGATGAACAGAGTTAAATTTGAGCAATACAAGGTATGTGTAAAACTGAAATGACTTACTTCTACAAAGAGCTGAGTTCTTCATTCTTCACTATAACTATAATGAAATTCATTGTAGTGTGTAAATGGAAGAAAGCCTTTTTATTTCAAATGCCATTTCCTTTGCTGACTACAAAGCTATCAATTTAAAGATCAGAAGGAAAGAAATTGACTTATGTTAGACTGGACTGAAAACAAATGAAGAACATATAAGCTTCTGATGTAAGTGAGAAAAAAATGATGAGAATTTGAGATAATGTGTGGCTGGGGAGCAGTGCTTTATAATGGCCACCCTATAAAGGTCAAAATTTCATCTTGAGATGTATCGTTAAATTGATTATGATTATTTCAGATCGCTAAGACATGGTTCCAACAGCCAGCGAATCAGTAGAGGAAAGTCTCTTGAAACCTTGACTCAAGATGTAAGTCTGCATAGAAAAGATGGTTTCAATTTGGGAATATAAAAAATCGGAATATATACTAAATAATAAATGCTTGTGTAAAGCTAATGTCTGTCTATGATCTTGCTTACAATTTGTCTTTTGAAATCTTGAAATTGTAAAACAAATACTATAATTGCATTAGAATTATCCTCAGAACAATTGGCATGGCTATATCACTGTTAAACTTACAGGTTCTGAAGCATTTTCTGAGATTGATATCCTGAAGCTGTAGACACTCCATTAGGAACACAAAAATTGCTACACAGGTGACCTGAAAAGACCTTACTCTAGAATTACAAAAATAACTCAGTCTGGCAAAACAACACTTCAAAATTCCCAGTGAAAGCTTACCAATATTTTTCAAACATGTAAACTGCCAGACAAAAGGGCAAAAATTAAAAGGGAGAATGATAGTCACAGTTTTTGCTGACAGATTCTGCTGTGGCATAGTTTCATGCAGTCAAGTGCATCTTCATTTCTGCAAATTCGTAATATTATGTCAAGGGGAGATTTTAGTCCCTCCATTTCCAACTGTGGTAGCCATTTCCTCGATGCACTTCATATTTAAAAACATCTGCATATGAAGTAATTATGGAATTACTTTGCATGATAGTGGAATGAAGCTGTAGGTAACATACATCTTCAAGCAGACTGGCTATGTCTGATAGTAAGGGTAACACCCAACATTATCCCTTCAGAAGTGGTCCAAAGTCTCATGGAACTCTGAACAGAAATATGTATTGTACACTGAATGAGTTCAGGCATTCATCTTCACTCAGCCTCCTCTCTTCATGTGTGTCTGTGCAGTCACTACCTGTATGTTGTGCACAACTCACTGTCTTACTCTGTTTTGCCCAGCAGTAAATGCAGTAGATTTTAGAAACTGAAAGTATGCCTAAAGCCTTTTCTTTCTGACTCCTTCTCCTTCGTAGGCTTGATGGCATGCATTCCAGTTTGGACATAACAACTGAGCTTATGGGACCTTTGCTTTTAATGTTAACAGTTGCATTGGATAGTACGTCCACATGACAGTATAACTGAAATTAACCTTGCTGAACACAAAAACAACCTTACTGTAGATAGAAAATACTGTACAATATGCTTGACCGAGTTAACATGCAGTGAATTTGGAAAGAAAGGTTTTTCATTTGAATATTTCCGTGTAAAAGACTGTGTCTTGCTTTCATCTGAAACATTAAAAAACAACCCACGGACCTCATTTAAAAGAGATTATTTTCCTTCTAGCACTCCAACACGGTGAGATACAGAAATGCACAGAGAGAAGACAGTGAGATAAAGATGATCCAAGAAAAAAAAGAACAAGCTGAAATGAAAAGGTATTTCAAAATGAAAAGTATGAATGCACACTTTTCTATATTAAATATTCTCTATATGAAGGAAAAAATGATGAAAAAGAATGAAGGATATTTTTGGCAGATATAATGCATATCACTTAATAATTTACGTTCTGTATTTTAAAAGGAAAGTCCAAGAGGAGGAGCTGAGAGAGAATCACCCATATTTTGACAAACCACTTTTCATAGTTGGTCGTGAGCACAGATTCAGGAATTTCTGTCGAGTGGTTGTAAGAGCTCGCTTTAATGCGTAAGTTTGTTTCATATCAGCGGTTGATTCAAACAAGTGTTTGTTTTCATGTTCTCAGGAGGGATAGCATGATATAAAACCATCTTACAACTCTTCTTTTAAACGTCTGTCTATGGCTAGCACCCTTGTTTTGGAGCTTAATACGTGTAATCTTGCCAACAAACAGTCTCAGACAGAGGATGACTCAAGGCCACAAGCCTGGAATATGGAAGGCCTGGTTTTTCAGTGCATGCTTGGCTATCGATTTCTCCCTGTGTCCTTCAACAAATTACTTTTAGGTAGAACAGGAAGGTTAGATAATCAGTTTTACAACACCCTTATTAAAGTGTTCTGCCACTTACATGAGAACATATCCTTGAGTTAGGTGCCTAGGTTTACTCTGTAATTGCTAACTAAATTGTTGTCCAGTGGCTCATGAAGCACTTTCAAATTAAAGAAGCAAAATAAAACACAAAAACATATATTTCCATCCACTTCTGAAATGTGAATCAGTGCCATCTAGCATTGTGACTACACAAGAATAACAGGATATATATGTCAATAGTGGTTTAACTGAAATGTTTGTCATTACAAGAGTAAAACTGATTTCGTTTAACAGTCATTTTTCATTCATTTAAAGCATGCCTACTTTATATTTATTCACACCCAGCTTGCCAAGCAGGATATTCATAGAGATCTTTTCAAATAGATAGGATACATCATTTTTTCTAGTAAAAGGGCTGAGGAATGCTGCTGTATGCAATATGGGAACAAGGTATGAGCTTAAGAAGGCATAAAAGTCAGTGGGTTCAGTGGGAAGGCACTGAAACAGGTGTATTCTGAATACTGAAGGGTATAAGTGGCTGATCCTGGGCTGTGGAAGATGCAACTTGTTCTCCTTGTATGCATCTTGCTTTCTTGCAGTTCATAACCATGAAATCTCTTCTTGCAGTAATGCCTCAAGTCAGGTCAGTCCTATTTTCACTTTAAGCTCAGTGAAGAAGTGATGGCAATTTCACATCCCAGTGGCTAGAGCCCTCACTTGGGATATAAGATTCCTCAGTGCAGATCCTTTCTCTGCATGGTTTGCTACAAGGATTTGAAAGATATGTAAAAAGTGCCCTTAACCACTGGGACAGAGTGGATAGGATTCTTGAATAGGACTCTCCTGCTGAAGCCATTCTGCTTTATATAAAAAGCCTAAATAATTGCTGGAGCAGGATCTTACATTGCATCGCCTGGATACATGCTTATTACATCCAGAGCATGTAGGCCTGTCTCACTGTCTAATGGATGTTTGGATATTGTAGAGAAAGAAAGACAGTTCCACAGGAAATATCAGATGTGGAGAGTACAAAATATTCATCAAAAAATAACTGAACAGGTAATAAAAGAAATAAGGCTTGTGAAAGGAACTTTATGTCAGTTGAGGATAATGATCCGGTTTCTGAGGTAAAAGAAAAGAACTCATAAGAAAGCATTTTGCAACATAAAATTCAGTAGCAAGTCACCCACAACCAAAGCATAAAATTAAGACCTTCTTTACAAAAGCAAGACCCAAAAAACTAACCATCCAAGGAATTGTTAGGGAAATTATAGGTAGGCCATGAAGTGATACAGCTGTATTGATGTTATGACACAAACATTTGAAATTAAACCAAAATAAGATATATACTTGACTTCGGACATGAATTACATTGAGGTGATGGATGCATAGTATAATGATAATGCTGACAAAAATACAATGTAAATGACTATATCTTTTCTTCTTCTTTTTTTTTTTATAGTTCTAAAACAGATCCTGTTACTGGAGCTGTGAAAAATACCAAATACCATCAGCTTTAGTAAGCACTATAAAAGTAACTTTGCTTGTTCGCATAAGCCTGCAATATAAGTGTGTGAGCACATGCGTATGTGTGCGTGCGCATGCATATTTTTTTCTCAGAAACGGTTTTTATTTCCAGGGATTTATATGAGAGAATGAATAGAAAGAGGATTTCGTTTTTAAGTCAGGCTTTTCTTCTTCCTCACTTGCTTGTAATTTCACTAGTTCTACTACATATTTCTGTAACAATGAAATCTTTGACATTCCTTGGTTTAATTTATTTTTCATAAGTAAGTGCTTAACTGTGATGTAGGCACAACACAAATGACACGGTACTCTGCCTTTCTGTAATAGTAATCCTTGTGTATTGTTCACAGTGACTTACTGGGTTTGGTTACTTACCTGGACTGGGTCATGATCATCGTTACTATATGCTCCTGCATTTCCATGATGTTCGAATCCCCTTTTAGAAGAGTTATGCATGCTCCAACACTCCAGGTACTGATACTGAATCACATTACCTTTAATGAAGCACAGCCGCCCTGTGATTCTCCACTCCCTGTTGCTAAATGTTCTCTGCTTTGATTTTCAGATTGCTGAATATGTTTTTGTAATATTCATGAGCATTGAGCTTAATCTGAAGATTATGGCAGATGGCCTGTTTTTTACACCAACAGCTGTCATTAGGGATTTCGGAGGAGTTATGGACATATTCATATATCTTGTAAGTTTTTATATTCATGGAGTTTTTCTGCAGCATCCTTAATTTTGGTATCTTTGGATAGATAAATGTTTGAGAGGGTAATAAAGTTTGATGCAAGTGCAGTAGTATACCTTCTGTACAAACACAACTGTGTACCTGCAGTATTGTCAGTTATGTGTGCAAATATTTGTTCAGACATCTAAAAACACATAGATGTGATAAGAGCCTGATAACTTAATGTAGGTTTTAGTTTATATGGACCCTTCTAAGTGTTTATTTGTTGATCATATCTTATTTTCATTGTAAAGTAACCCCAGGATCTCTGACCTTGCTTTAGCATTTTTATGCAGGAGAATCATTGTTTTGTCTGTTTCTTTGTCATTCATTGCTTCCACTCCTCTTGACAGTTCTTCTGCTTTATGAGAAATGTTTAAAAGCCGCTGCCATTTGACAGAAGGACACATCCTGGTTGCTGCTTTTACTGTATCAGAAAGCAAGCAAAGCAGTGTCTTTCTGTGTTGCATTTGCATCAGAAATGGTTCACAGGAAAAAAATATTTCTACTGTTTTCATTGTTCCCTGGAAATTTCTTGCATTCCTCTCATTTGTGAGAGAAGGAGTTCCATTTCCTCTTCACATATGACAATAAATACCACCGAATGTGTCAAAACCAGTGTGCGGTATAATACAGTATGAAATATTTTATAACTGAAGAAATTACTAAGTAAAATTGCTTTGATGGGTTTAGATTAAATCTTTCAGAGATTAATCCACCAGACAGATGTGCTGCATAAAATTTGTCACGATCAATTTGAATCGAAGACTCCATTGTTACCATAAATACGAATATGCATACTTCTGCAAAGCTCCCACTGTAGTATGCATAATCAGTGAGTGCACTCTGAAATCCCTCTGCATCCCTCTGCTTGTCTGAAGGAAAATTTATGTGGTCCACCCTGGTTATTCTAAACATGCTTGTGATCTTAAAGCAGTATGGAAGAAAGATAGAAGCACTGGTGAATCTTGTTAGGATGGTTGTCTTTTAGAACAACTACTGTTGCTTTCAACAAATCAAACTACATTTAAAATCATATCTGTGGTATCAGGTTGATCCTCTGTTTTTTGTGCACTTATTCCTTATAGCACTCTCATCGCTGTCCCCCTATGAATAATACTGGCCTTATATTTCTCAAAAATCAGAAAAAATTAACAGACTTTCTAATAAATTGCTATCTGTCCAAGATTGATCGGCTTACAAGACATAGGTACGCTAACCAAAAACACTTCGAAATGCTAGAGTGTCCTGGTGAGGATACTCTTAATCCATAATCTGGGTGAGGGTGTCTCAGTTTCAGGAGAGTCTCTGAAGTGAGAAGAGGAGGAAGAGTTGATGCTGCCATGTCCATGGAAAGAGTTAATGTCCTTACTCTGAATCAGCCAATTTGATTTGCTCTTTGGAAGCTATTCCATCTGCTAAATAGAATAAAGTAGAATTTGAGTCAAAGGGGAAGACAGAGGCTGAAGTTGATGCCTGTTAGTTAGACAATCAGCCAGGTTATAGGAGATCCAAGTCCTCTTTCTAAATTAGTCTTTTCTTCCTTAATCTTCCCTTTAATTTTAAGGAAGAGAGGGATTTATTTGGTCTCCTGTTCTCTTTTTACATCAGGTCAAACACTGTAGTCTTAATTCTTCTTTGTCTTTTCTACTCTATTTCTTCAAGGTAAGTTTGATATTCCTATGCTGGATGCCTCAGAATGTCCCTGCCAAATCTGGAGCTCAGCTCTTAATGGTGCTCCGCTGCCTCCGACCTCTCCGAATATTCAAACTGGTTCCTCAGATGAGGAAAGTTGTACGAGAGCTGTTTAGTGGCTTTAAGGAAATCTTTTTGGTATGTGCGGGTTATTTTTCTTGTTGTTAAAAATCAAATGTAGGAGTAATACGATACCATTTTTCTATATTGTTTATGCTAATTTTCTCCATTGTTGTATGTTTACTTCTCACAGTAGCTGCAGATGACCACAGAACAATTTAAAAATCAGGAATATAAGTAACTCATTTTCATTTATACTAAATAATGCTGCTGTAATCAGTCTTTTTTCAATGATACTGTTTTTTCAGTGATATTACTTTTTTCAGTCTATATTTGGCCACAATTAGATAAAAAGACTACTGAATGAAAATCTGCCCTTTCCTGGTTGAGGAAAGAAGGTGAAAATTAGGGTATGGTGGTTCTTCAAGAAAAAAAAGTCAAACTGGTTTCTGAGCTGGAAGTCTCTATCTCCAAATTTTTTTACAGGCAAGCAGAAACAGTGCTGCTGCTGGATCTCAAGATTATGTCATTGCTGTTATTATAATAATCAGAACAATAATCAATATGCAGTTATAGTAATAGTAATAGTAATAACAAAGGCTGTGATTGCCTATTCAGAACAAATTCCATTGTCTTGGGACCCAACTTTCCCTAGCTGATATGTGTCAGTCTAAAAACCAGACACTTTATTCTGGAACAGAGTGCTGTGTTAGATCATGTTTTATAAAAAGATAAGCTCTCAGACATTTGCAATCAGTTAGTAGTAGAGCAAGGACAAAAAGTTTAAAGCTAGTTAGCATTTCATAGGTACTGTATCCTGTTAAAGATATTTGCATCTTTATTTGCTCATGCACATCTTTATTGTAACTATCCTGGAACTAACTATCTAACAATGACTTACTTGGATTAATTAGTAAAGCCTGATTCAGCAAAGCAAAAGATGCACATATTTTAAGTACTTGAAGATTTCTCTATAAAGCACATGGAAATTCTTATGTGTGCAGAATTTAGCTAGAGCACAAGAAAGCTTTGATCCTTATCTACAATTCTTAGATGTTATATTAATAATGTTAATAACACAGCACCTGGTTACTGGATAAGAACCTAAAGTAACATCATGAAAGCCTTATCTGAAGGCTTGTGCAATTAAATCATCTTCTCTGCATTGCGCAGAAGGATCTGACCTCCTTTCTCAAGTCTGATTTCATCTTCACAGGTTTCCATTCTTTTGCTGACATTAATGCTTGTTTTTGCAAGCTTTGGAGTGCAGTTATTTGCTGGAAAACTGGCTAAATGCAATGATCCTCACATCATCTCTAGGGTAAGAACTGCATTCCTGCTTCAAAATAACAGTATGCTGTGCCATTTCTGCCTGCTGGGGAAAGCAAGTATTACTGGGGCAATCAGAACTTTCATATGAGAGATGGAGATCTTGGGCATTTCCATTTTGAGATGCAGGATAAGACAGGGAAGGATATTAAAGGAATGAGTGAAGGAGGATAAGGCTGGGTTTTCGTATCAAAAAGGAAAGCAATTCCAAATATAGAGGACTGTCTGAAAAAGCTCTGAAATTCATTCAAGGACTCTACATCACATGGAATTAACCATGGAATATGACACCTCTGCATTCCTAAGGAGAAATATCATCATCACTTGAAGAATGCAGTGGCCTTTAGGAAAGAGGTGAAAGGCTAGGTAGTTTTGCAACATGATGAGCACTCTCAATCCTGAAGAAGGAAGGTGTTGGTTTTTTTTTAGTTATTCCTAAACTGCATTTTACTTTGGGTAAAGAACCATGACTGTTAACTCCAGACCTGTAAATAGCCCATCATTTCCATTTACGTTGTTTTCCTGTTGTGGCAAGAGCACTGTTGATACTGGTATTCTAACCTCTTGCCCAGACCATTATTTAATCTCAAGCTGTGGTTTGTTTTACTACAGGAAGATTGTCATGGTATCTTCAGAATAAATGTAAGTGTTTCCAAAAATCTCAATTTAAAGCTAAGACCTGGAGAGAAAAAGCCTGGATTTTGGGTGCCACGAGTCTGGTGAGTTGCTACACTTTGACCTATCTTCAAACACTCAGCTGTTGATGTAGGATATGTCTCTAGTCTCATGACATTGCACTGCTGATTGAGGGGTCTTAGTATAAGTAAGTAATACTAAGTAAAGGTAAGAATTCTGGTATAATTAGTAATAAGTCCGGCATATGAAAGTTTACCAGTGTTAGCCTGCTGTTCTATTCATAAAGCAGAAAGAAAAAAAAAAAAATAGCCCTGGTTAGTGAACATAGGACATAGACATACGATTACTGGCTTGAACCAAGACTGTCACTTCAGTGTATTTAGTGATGTTTTTAAGATATACTGGTAGCTATTCCTTAACACCAGAACCTATGCATGAATAGGAAAATTTGTGAAGAAAAAGAAGTGGAAACCAACATGCCTATTAAAACCACTGAACTAGTCATACCTAAAACCTCTTCCATGGCCCTCAACTACGCCATCCACCAGCTACCTCCTCTGTTCCTTGTAGGGAATGCTTGTGGTCTATCTGGCAAAATACTGCAGTAACAATTATTTAAGAGCTAATAATATATTTATGATTAATATTCTGATAAAGTATTTTAATATTTTCTAACACTTGAACAGGCAAAAAAAAAACCTCTTTAATTGTTTGTATTTTAAGTTGCTTGGCATTTTGCAAAATCAGCTAAGCAGCAACGATTACTTTAATTGACTGTATGTGTGGGCAAAGAAAATACCAGCAGTGGCAGATTCAGAGCCATCCTACATTAATGAAATAATATGCTGTGATTCAGTCAGTGAAACTCCGACATCTGCAGAAGGCTGTTTCTGTATGCTTCAGACAAATTCTTCCTCAAGTAAGCAAATTCAATCCACTTTAGCTTGATCCAGAAATAAGCAAAAATTGACTTCATCAGCATAACTGTAAACTTTGGGGAATGATTTGTTGTTGTAGAAAAATATTTTACCTCAAGGACATTTGTGCCACCTGTTGGCTGTGTCTGGACAGATTTTCAGGAGATTAACAACACATAAGAGCCACAATAAATGACAATAAGATACATAAAAACAAATGTGAAGCAGCATCTGAGAGCTCTATTTTTTATTGACTGTTTGGATTTTCAGAAGGACCCACCACTCAGCAATTCTTCTGGAGTCCAACTATTTCCATTTATAAGTTGTTGAAAATTAGTTAGGTCTCAGACTGCAGAGACAGCAATGTGCTAACCTAGCTCAAAGTGGGTACTTTTAATGTTCAGCTGGAAACATCCTCTTGAATCTCAAGTGACAGAAAAGATCAGAGCACATGGTATGGAAAGCCAAGATGTGATCTCCTCTCATTAAGTTTTGCTTTACATGTTGATAATGAAATAATGAATAGTATTTGCTAAGTGATCTCATTGACTTAGAAGTCTGAATCATTTATACGGCTTTGAGACTGATCTCCTCCAGGTAAGTTTATGAGAATGTGGCCAATGACATGAGATGCATTTTTTCATGACTGTTGTATTTCACTTCATTAACAAAAACACTAAGATGCAGCAACATGTTATAGATTTAATTACTTTTAATTACTGTGAATCACATTATGAATAACAAAATGAAACATATATAGAGATCAAGAAAAATAAGGTTGTCCGTATTTATTGCTGTTGCTATTTACTATTTCTTGAGACAACTACATATTTCAGAGACTGTCTTTTTCAGAGACTGTCTTTTTCAGAGACTGTCTTTCACGCCAACTTTGCAAGATATTTAAATGTTATACTATAAAGAATAAGGATAACAAATTGAATGGTCTCATTGCTGGAGTTTACACGTATTTGTATACTCATTTCAGGGCAAATCCTCGGAATTTTAATTTTGATAATGTCGGGAATGCAATGCTGGCGCTATTCGAAGTTCTTTCATTAAAAGGATGGGTGGAAGTCAGAGATGTTATTATTCATCGCGTTGGGCCGGTAAGAAAAGACAGCAGAGTCTTTGAGTTCTACAACACGTACTTTGATTTGTTTTAACAATTATTCATGTTTTCCTTCTATGCAGATCCATGGAATCTATATTCATGTGTTTGTATTCCTTGGGTGCATGATTGGACTGACTCTTTTCGTTGGAGTTGTCATTGCTAATTTCAACGAAAACAAGGTACTGAATGAGGTGGTTCATCATGTATAGAACTGGCTCTGTAATACATACCAAATCTTTTATTACACTCTCTACACTACCTGGTGGTGTAAGACTGTCTTTAAGACAAACTTAGCAGTCTTACTTTCTGCAATCCTGCAAGTATGGCCTCTGACATACTTGATCCTTATTTGCTGCAAAACTCAAGCCTAAGATGATAGCAGTCTCTCACATACTCTTCCAAAGCTCTCTAGTGCAGCCATATTGACAGTTGGAGACTGAACCTAAAGCACACAGTATTAACAGATGCTCCAGAGACTGCTGTTTCAGTTTGGTGTAGGTAAACATGGAATGGCTGGTAAAAGGCATGCAGTGCTTGTATGTGCTACAACTAAGGGGTGTCATTAGAGCCCTGCCATTGTAGTATTTCAGATCCAAAGAAAGCTATGTGGCTTCTTCCTGACAGACAACAGCGTACACTGTAAAATTTGTTGTCCATCACTCAAACAAAAAGGTAGCAAGTATTGTGGGTTTAAAAAAAAAAAAAAGTGGTTTAAATAGGCTTTGTGTATTACCCTAAAAAGTAGAAAAACCTGTTCCCTAGTGAATTCTTATGGAGCAATTAATGTCAACACTTCTTAGAGGCACAGTATTCTGGACTGACATATACACACTGCGCAGTCCTTAATCACAATTTTTTTCAGAGCCTCTTGTGGTACTCCCGGAGCACCAAAACATAATTACTAATTGTTATCATCTTCCCATTCAAAGTGCCTCTAAATAATGACTGTGTTGCAGCTAGCCAGAGTGACTGATATGTTCATCATTCATGGCACAAGAGGGAAAGGATGATTATGTTCTCTGAGTCTTGAGGGGTGCAAGACATTCTGGTGTGCTAATGCTGGAGACAAACTGGGTATTGGCATTGCCCCTGCTATGGCCCTGGCCTGAACTCTGCAGCAAACACAACTGTCAAGTGTGCCCTTTGAGGAAATCACTTGAATCCTTCTGACAAGGAGCTGAGCAGCATACTACCACTTACCTGCAAGCACAGCATTTTGAGGTCAGGTTAAGCAGTAATGCAATATTTCTGTAGAATTCAGTATAAGGAAAAAAAAAGTTGAGATTTGATTGAAAAGATGAATATGATAGTTAATTTTGCAGAAAAAAAATAACAAGAACAACAAAAAATTGCATTATCAAGCAGAGCGAATAAATATCCAGGAACTAGAAAAAGTGTTGAATAAAGTGGTCCTGGAGCATGTCAAGAGAAGGGCAATGCAGCTGGTGAGGGATCGGGAGCACAAGCCTTATGAGGAGCAGCTGAGGGAACTGGGATTGTTTAGACTAGAGAAGAGGAGGCTCGAGGAAGACCTTACCGCTCTCTTCAGTGACCTGACAGGAGGTTATAGCGAGATTAGGGTTGGCCTCTTCTCCCATGTAGCTAGCAATAGAATGAGAGGGAATGGTCTCAAGTTGTGCCAGGGGAGGTTCAAGTTGACTGTTAGGAAAAATTTCTTCTCCAAAAGGGTGGTAAGGTGCTGGCTTAACAGGCTGCCCAGGGAGGTGCTTGAGTCTCTGTCCCTGGAGGTGCTCAAGAAACATTTAGACATTGTATTAAGGGATATGGTTTAGTGGGGAAATATTGGTGGTAGGTGGATGGTTGGAGTGGATGATCTTGGAGGTCTTTTCCAACGTTGGTGAGTCTGTGACTGTGTGAACTGTAGGAGCCTCAGCCCTAGAGATGCTGGACTGGGAGTACCACAGGGGACTCTGGTCTGAGCCCAACAATCCCATTGCACTCCACATTCTCTCTGTTGCACAGCCCCATCTATCTCTTTCTGCAGCTCCTGAGCATCATGTTTTCAGATGTGATTAACTCAAATTTTCTGATGGTTTTGAACTGAAGTCCAAATGCAAATACAACTGCTCCAGCAGTAGCCCCACTCACAGACCCATCTGTACTTTATTACCCTTAGTTATGATTCAGCTGTTGGACTGGTAGTTTCTGATAAACAGATCACCTTGGCGTCACCGTTTACACAGTTCCATTTTTTTGTTGTTACCTTTTGTCTTCTTTGTGGTGAATGCTCTCCAAGAATGTAAAACAGGCTCACTCATGTGGATAAATGAGTTGCCTTTTTAATTTAAGCTTTTCTAAACAGTCTGGTTTTGGACACAAAGAATAGGCATCCCAGTATCTGTGGCTTTGTCTGTGTCGTGTTTCAAGATACCTGCCTCCCAGGGTGACATCTGGGGATGCAGCTCCATAAAAAGATTATGTCCACTTCAGAGGGAGCTTTCATGACCTTATTAGCAGCTCAGCCAGCCTCAGGTCCACCACCAACACAGGACAACCATGTGTCCAGGCAACAGAGTTGTAACATTTACACTGAGAAGGTCTCACTTGTGCCTGCAATTCCATACTCTTTTCATGAAATTTTAAAGTCCTCTGAAGTGATGAGAGTCCTATTTTGTTTCAAGGGTCATTCTGAATAATGTTGAGTTCTGCTTTTGGCTTTGCTTTTTTTTTTTTTCCCCATCATTACCATCTGCCACCACCAGCCTTCAAGGTGTATCTCCACCTCTTCTTGCTCTTCCTATGTGGAGAATTCTTGTAGATTCACAGCATACTGTTATTTTATTTCAATTACACCCCAAACAGAAGAGCTGTGGAGAGCTGCAGCAGGCTCCTAGAGGGCTTGCTCCCTGAGAAACTACGGCAGCACTGATGAGCCGCAGGATTTTCTGCAGCAAAGTCCAGACAAAATCGACCACTCTTTAAAACAGTGCTTCCTTGCATATGATGTTCAGTCAAATGGAAGGCCTCCTGCAGTGCCTCACTGCCTGCACTGGCTTGCTGCTACAAAGAGCAACAACTGTGCCTGCTGGGTTGAGTCCCAGAAACTGGCAGCTAATGCATCCAGAAATCCTCTTGAGTGCAGGTGGATACTTTGACTCCTTTCCCCAAGCAGTGTGTTATTTAAGGAGGGCTGAATATGTAACTTTATTTCAGACACCAAAGAGAATGTTGTTTTCATGTTTACAGCATTAAATGTTCTCGCTTTTATATGACAAAAGCTTTATACGCTCCTCTTTGTTTGTTAAGGGGACAGCTTTACTGACTGTAGATCAGAGACGATGGGAAGATCTGAAAAGCAGACTGAAGATAGCACAACCTCTTCATCTCCCACCTCGTCCGGGTATCAAAGATATTTTGATTTCATTCATGTTGAGCCCTAGTGTTGTAATTCCCCAGGAGTCTGAGATTCAAATTAAAATTGTAATCGTGAGGCCGCTAGGAGGTTGCGCATAAGTTAATGTGGAAACAGGCTCCAACTACATATCTCTGCATAAGGCTATTAAAATCAACCCAAAAAAGGTTGCACTTCGATGGTTTTAGGATAAGCCTTAATGAAAAAATGAATTTTTAAATGAAATATATTTGCAGTTGGCTTTTAATGATATGAATGGAATGTATTAACCTGACAGCAGTTGAATGGTGCGCTTGCCCTACAAGTACCAAAGCCTTCATGCAACACTGGTGTTCAGTATCTGAAATTATATTTTCAGAAGCCCTATTTGATATGGGAAATTGTAGCAGAAAATTAGAAATGTATTTCAAAACTGGTCAAGGATTATGTTGCCACTAATGAACATGGAAAATAAGTCAAGAAATAGAAAAATACCACTGTGAATTTTAACTCTCTCTCTCTCTACCTCATACTTTTTCAGATAATGATGGCTTCAGAGCTAAGATGTATGATATAACTCAACATCCATTTTTTAAGAGAACTATCGCTGTACTTGTTCTGGCCCAGTCTGTGTTGTTATCAGTTAAGGTAATTACGTTTCTTTAAGCATTTTATTATAGTCTCGTAGCATGTGTTGCACATTTCCTAACACCAATTAACGATCAATTGAGCCATTACTGTGATGAATATAGCGAAACATGATTGCTAGGTTAAGTTGGCACAGGTCACAGTAGATTAATTGTAATTTGTGGAGCTGAGTCAATTTCTGCCTTTTTATGGTCTGGTCCCCTAATTTTAATTTCCAGTTAAGCTGTAAATCCATGAGAGGACAATACATCACAACACCGTTCCTACCTGAATATATTTTAAAGTGAAATATATTAATTAATAAATACTTTAATAAAATTAAGGCAATGAATAGGCATTTATTTCTGTTTAACATCTACTCTTCTGTGAGCAGATTTTGTTTGCATTTCAGTGGGATGCTGCAGATCCAGTGACTGTTCCTTTAGCGACAATGTCCGTTGTTTTCACCTTCATTTTTGTCCTTGAGGTAAAGTAATACATTTTATAAGTTCTTTGGGTTAAGAACAATATGTGTATATTCCTTTTTGGTTTTAGGAATGCTGTCTTGTTCTTCGCTGGTTTTTATTTCAGAACATGTACACTTGGGATTCTCCATGTTGTTTGCCTTGAAACACATATTGTAGGAATAAACTTTTCATTTATGATAGTCATACACCTCTGCTATCTTGAGCCTGAGGCCTTTTATATACACACACTCATTTCAGCTTGTATCTTTGGTGAACTCAGTGAAAGCTTTTATTTTTATTGGTTTTAGAACATCTCAAATTCATTCTGTGCAACACAATACCTGTCTGACAGAGTTCTTGCTTGATCATATCTTGCCCAGACCTTTAGGATGGCGCGTTGTTAATATCCACTATTCTGTAGCTATGACATCATCAAACCACTCACAGCTGTTGGTATGATTTCATAGTAATACCTTCCAGTAAGCTATGTCAAATACCAGCATTGTCTGCCTTTTGTTGAATAGATTTGAATCCTGTGTGGTAACTGTTCTCTACCTACAAAAAATCTGTCATCACAGTCAACTGTGCAAGTGTAAATAACCTGTTTTCTTAAGACTGGAATCTAAGGACTTAAACACATTTTAAAATGTGTAATTATTTTTATTTGTTTTTTTTTCTGTATAATGATATCCATAGTGTAGCAAAGCACACGTTTATGAAGTTAAAGAAGGTTCTTCCTCTGTGGTTAAGTTAGTACAGAATTAAGTTTGTTGTTGAGTATTTTTTCTTTTCAGTCACCGCTGAATAGCTGATACTGACCACTATCATAGACAGGATAGTGAACTAGATTTCCCACCACTCTAATCCAATATGACAGTTCCTATGTTCCAGTGATAGGTTTTGCCAGCAGTGATGAATAAGCAATGAAGCGAATACCTTGTAGCAGCTGTACACAGAATATGCCCATGTTGTTGCTTCTTATTTCTCTACCCAGGAGAAATCCATGTCTCTTGAGAGATTCAGCAAACACAAAAAAGTTTGATTTGTATCATACACAGACTGGTTTTAATTTACTCAGTAACTATGTCTTTAGAAATACTTTTTCTTCTGAACTGCCAAGGGAAACAAATACACTTCTAGATTTTAAAAGGGACTTTGTCAGAGCCAAGACTGTCTCAACAGGCAAGTTATTACATTGTGAGTGCACTCAGTTCATGGAGTTAGAAAGTAGCTTCCTGCCCAGGATCTTCTCTAATGCAGCAGAGTGATGTTACGGGGTCTGCTGTGCACATTGCATTGTCGGTTACCACTATGGACGTAATACTTGAGGAAGGCCAAGCCTTTCTGCCTTCTTAATGGCCCTGTGTCCAGTTTAATGAGTCCCGATTCTGGCCTAAACGTCTAAGTATATGTGGTATGGAAGAATAGGAAGAACTCAGGAGATCTCACTTTTGTTGCAGAATTGATAATCACAGAATAAAGTGATAATGTGATTTTTTTTATTTGTATGCAGTGGTATTCAGGTCAAGATTATAAACATCTGAATGTAGGTGAGGTGAGTGTTCTGTCTGTCACTGTAATCAGGCAAGATGTGGGGTGATATAATTGAAGACATCAACAAGAGCTGTTCTGATATCCTAGCTGACCTCCTCTTACCTCCCCGAGCTGCTTTGGTAGGATGCTTGGAGTTGATGTAAGGATGTTTGGAAGTGATGTGTTATCCCTGCCAGCCCCATGCAGCTATCTCTGATAAGCCAAGGTACCTCAGCTAACTGGAGAGAGGTGAGGCAAGACACCCTTAGATATCACCTCACACGCTAGTTAGAGATTGAGAGGCTCTATTCTTTATTCTGTAGTCAGGCTTCAGAAAATATTATACTGAAGAAAACAAATTGGAAAATCAGATTTTTGCCACAAACTACTGTCCCTTTATGTACAGTTTGTTTTTCAGAAATTTAAAGAATATTGCTAAGTGGCAGCGTTGCAAGCTGGGATGGAAAAAAATCATGTAATGAATGCCTGACAGTTCTTCCCTACATACAGCAACACTTCAATTGCTTTGATGTTTGATGTGAACTGAGTACAAGAAACTCTCTGGCGTACCCTCTACCTGCATCGCCCCACCTCAATGTCTGTTACTTGTGACTTTCCTATCAGTATCTGTTCTTAAGCTTCATGCCTGCACTTCTGTTACCTACTTTGGAAATGTCAAGCACTTCTGCTGCAGTTTTTACTGGGAACATTGTGAAATGTACTGCTTTTACTGTTTGCTGCGGTTCTCACCGGGAACACTGTGAAATATACTGCCTTTACTGTTCTTAGTTTTCTTCTCTATACACTTCTGAGTACAGATGGTGCTGGGTACAGATCATTCCTTAAAGAAATGAATATTTGCAATGGGGGAATGCTTTTTAATTGATTTGATATACAGGAGCTGCAGAACGCAACTATACTCTTGAGTTCACATATGCTTTTGTGAACTCAGCAGCTTTTATGGACAGCTATATAGCATACTACTACCTCCTTTAGCTACATATTATCAATGTAATCATTTTTAACTTCATAACTCGCTTAACTGCAGGAAGTCTTAAACCTGCTTTCACCTCAGCAATTTATAGTTGAACATTCTGTCTGGGATGTTCAGCCGCACTCCTTTGGTACTCCATCAGATATTTCAGAGGATGGAAGAGATCCCTATAGTAAGAACTAATAATTCTGAAACTGAAAATTTGTTTTTAATCCGTAGGTCACAATGAAGATTATCGCCATGTCACCTTCTGGCTTCTGGCAAAGCAGAAGAAATCGATACGATCTCTTAGTGACATCTCTTGGAGTTATATGGGTGATACTTCACTTTGCCTTGCTGGTAAGATTTAAAAAATGCAGTTCCGGTGCTTAAATTTAATTTTATCTGTTAAGCACCAGTAGTAGGATCATTGCTACACTACATCCAAACCCTTGCTCGTTTAATAAGTGAAAGGCTGCAATACAAATGAAACAAATGGACCTTGTTGCTAAGAATAAAAAATCCTTCTCTTGGGCAATGAAGTAAGAAAATCATCTGACTGGTATGAGGTAGTGTCTGTAAGTATGGTAGAAAATTGAAGTCTTTAGAAGGAATGTGAATGAGGAAAGGAAGTAACCCGGAAAGACTAAGAGCTCTTGCCAGCAGGAGTCTCATAAGGAGCAAGTAGAAGACAGTGCACAGAATCTGGATAGGAGCAAAAGGCTGGAAGAAGACATAGGTTGAAAACTGCTGAACAGTACTATCTGTCCCAAACCCAGCAGTGATTCTGGTCTACTGATAAACTACTACTGAACTATCTACTGCTGAAGTCACCTCCCTGCAATGACTGGGGTTTCTCTCTCGCCCCAAGCCTGTTTGGTGGGAAGCCTGTGCTGTGTGGCTAGTCCTTTTGTTCTGGCATCCTCAGTTTACTCTCTGCTGCTGAGTAGCTATAAAAGCCTGAGGAGTTTCTTTAAGCAAGCAGCTGCCTAGGCAAGTAGACCAGGGCAGCTGGATGTAGTTACAGCCCAACTAAGAAAGGACTGGGTGTCTTTTTTGTTAGATATGTGTGGACTCTGGGTTTTTGAAGTGGTAGAGCATCTTCTGTTATTTTCATATTGCTCCACTGTTCTTATTGAAATATTGGTGCTACTAGTTTGTGGTTTCTCTTGTTTCATATGGTGACTGCCTTACTTTATTAAAAGACAGCTTGTCCTTATCTTTCCACGAGATCAGCATGGGATAGTAATGTATTCATGTTTCTGTTCCAGAATGCGTACACATATATGATGGGGGCATGTGTAATTGTCTTCAGGTTTTTCTCTATTTGTGGAAAGCACGTAAGTATAAGTTCAGAACTACAGCCATTGCAGAGCTCGTATATAAGCTAAAAGTGTGGCTGCTATTCATCTCTACTGCACATTCTGTAAGGCTCCAACTTATATACCAAAAAGAGACTTCAAGCAGCAGTCTCTAATTTTACATGCTGTCTTTAAAATGTCAGGGTTTTAGGTACATTATATAATAACAAAACATTACAATTACTGGAAAAGCTGCACTTCTTGTAAAATAAATGTGCTACTGCAATACTGAACAGATTTTTTTTAAAGTGTTCTCTAAAACTCTGAGCATATATTGTCCTACTTTCAGTCTTTTCCATTTCAGCGTGGTGTGATGTGCATGCTATTTATTTATTTTCTCTGTACAACTTGTGAAGTGGTGGAAGACCTAGTCATCTTGTTATGATAGTGCTGTGTAATAGAAGTTTCTTCTTCCAGAATGCAGGTCTGTGACTTGTGTCTTTAGCGATCTATCTCTTATCACAGTGTAGGATTTCTGTTCAATTTTAAAAAATATTGGGCCAGGTTATTCTTCTGGAAGCACCGGGATGGCTACAAAGCAAGTCATTTCTAAAGTCTTTATTTCTTTCATGCTTGAATTTGCTCTGATGTATTTGAAAGTTGACTAGCAGAATTAGAATAGGCAGAAAACAAGCACATTTGTTTAACAAGTGGTGACATTCTGCATTCTCTAGCTGCAGAACTTAGATTATCCAAACATTTTCTGTGAAGTCTGACATATTAAGGTAACCATGATGAAAAGTAGAGATCACTAGAGTGGACTGCCAGGGTTAAGAACAGCAAGCTAGAGGGCTTGTTCAGTAAAGATAAAAAAAAATTTCCTGCAATCAAACTACACAGAGCCTGTAGATCCTTGGAAGTCGGATGAAAAATCCTTGCTTCTCCTAATGCAGACAGACCAAGTGATTGCCTTCAAAGCTTTCTGATTGATTCTGAAGTTTTTTCAGGGTTTTAACCCAGCCATTTGTGCTTTTATCTAAGGAGCTGCATCAGTCTCACCAACTTATCTGGTGCGATGCAATGCTTGAAAGTCAGCATGTGTTACCAGTTTGGCATGATTCTGAAGAAAATTGATACCTCAGTTCCATTAAAGAGAATTTTCTATAGCATCCAAAGTATTTAAGGATGTTAGGGGAATCTAAGGTAATAACTTTTATAAAGAGTAAAATGTTCAATATGGTGGTATGGGAAAGTAATATATACCTATTGCCTATGTAATTTCCAAAATTACAGTCTCTTCTTAAGCTCTTTAGCCAACTTGCATGAGAAATTAACTTGCTTAATCAATCTGTTTAATCAATCATACTGATCTTTAGGAGATCCTCTTCCCTATACATCAGCCCATTTTTTTTAGATAAGGTGCAGTGTCTATGGCTTCCACCTAACACTTAGCATCACTTTCGAGTAAGCTCAAAGTAGTTTACTATACCACCATTCATACAATGCTAAGTTTGATACTTCTGCTGTATACCGATCCGTAGTAAAGCTTATGCTGTATTGTTGCCATGTTATCCTGTACAGTATTATGTATAGATCCTGTTTGAGAATGGGCTGATACCTTCAACAAGTAGAAAGTGCACTGAATTTCAGAGGAGGACACAAAATGTTGACTTCCAATCAGATTTATAATGTACCATTTCACTGAGTTCTTCCATTAACTTATATGTCAAAGTGGCAACTGCAATAACTCACTTTTCACTTTTCTCTCTGGTTTGCTGAGTGACACTGTGAATTGCTTTTTCTCTGTCCTTCCAGGTCACACTAAAAATGCTGCTCCTGACTGTGGTTGTCAGCATGTACAAGAGTTTCTTCATCATAGTGGGAATGTTCTTACTGCTTCTTTGTTACGCTTTTGCTGGAGTAGTTTTATTTGGTACGGTGAAATATGGAGAGAACATTAATAGGTACAGTACCTTATGGGCTTGTTCCTGGGAATTTCCCAATCAGTAGCATCATCAGACTTCAAGAAGAGAACAGAGACAGGAGAGAGGATCTGGCTTTGAGTCTTCTTTTGCTCTTTAATAAAATGAACCAAGATATTCAGACCTGTATCTGAGCTCCTTTTCAGTTGTTGTATCTTAAGTCATGGAATAAATAATTCAACGAGCTCATTCAGACAATACTGTAACTGTTTTCAGTTCCAAATAATAGAACAGTAGAAAATGGAAATGGTTTGTCTTTTTTTTTTTCTTGCCATAAGTTACTCCTGGGACATCAAATGATCTCTCTCTCTTTTTGTTTAAAACAGACATGCAAATTTCTCATCGGCTGGTAAGGCTATTACTGTACTCTTCAGAATAGTTACCGGAGAAGACTGGAACAAAATTATGCACGACTGCATGGTAAATACAATACTAACAGAGATAAACTAGGCAAGGAATAGGCAACATCCTTGCATCTCAGTGTGTTTCCAGTACCTTAGAGTGGTACAAGGAGCAGTGTGACTGCCTTTATCTCTTCAAGAGATGCAGTGTTCACTGAGTTCAGCACATGACACAAAAATTGCAGATCCAATCACAGACTCACAATGTAAAATTTCATGGGAGTAGGCTATTACATGATTTTAAAATAAAAATATGTTTTCCGAATCTGAAGTGCAGTAAATCACTCTTCCACTGTTATCTCTGCTTTGATTGTGGCAAAAGGACTGCTCAAATGAACTGAAAGATAAATGCTGGTCATAATGACCTCAGAATTTGTCCTTGGATCATTTTACTTTGCTTAAGCAAATGTCTGCCTGTGGATTCCATTGCAATGAAAATCACATTATTCGCTTCCTTCTTGAGATTAATGTAGAGAAAAGCTTTTTGAAAGCCATATTTCAGAGCACCAATTTGTTTCTTTTCAGTGGTACATATGCACAGTGTGCCTTGTGTGTGTTAGTGTTAGTGATTTACTTTTTCTTCTTTGGTTTTAAAGGTTCAGCCTCCATTTTGTACACCAGATAACAGCACCTACTGGAAAACAGACTGTGGAAATTATGCTGGTGCTCTTATGTATTTCTGTTCATTTTATGTCATCATAGCATATATCATGCTAAATTTGCTTGTTGGTAAGTGAAAACATGCAATAATAACAAAAAGGTCAATCTTGGCATGTAATATATTAGACTTGTGTCCTTTGTGCTTCTCAGGTATGAAGTTAACTTGTACCTTCATCATTATATTCATAGCACGTTATTGATACTTCTCTGGCATGGTATATGTTAAAACTTTGGAAGTTTGGGAACACACATTTTTTCAGCAAAGAGATATGTTGTATTTGTAGAGTATAATTATACATGTATTATTTTCTGAGCTTCTCTATCCTCCATTTTGCATTTTTCCAGTATTGTAGGAATTCTCCTAATCAATTCTAGAAAATTTTCAATTAGGTATTTAAGCACAGCTTTTTAAAAGTGAGCACAATGAGTATGATAACAGTGTAGCATGATAACATATTGCCCATTGAAAATGCTCATCTGATCATTGGTATTTGTTGGTTGCACAACTGGATTCACATTTTGTTGAAATTCATTGCTGGTTATAGTTCATCAGTTAGAATGTTACAACATGCTTTCTTTATGGTGTATTTTGGTTTTGTGTTTTTTTAGCTATCATTGTGGAGAATTTCTCATTGTTTTACTCAACTGAAGAAGACCAACTTTTAAGTTATAATGATCTTAGGCATTTTCAAATTATTTGGAACATGGTTGATGACAAGAGAGAGGTAAGAAACTTGAAAGCGAGCACAGAAATCCAATAATAAATGCTTTTTTTTTTTCATTGAAAAATCATATGGGGGAAACAAAGCGTGCTGAAGAAACTCATTGAGCAATTACTGTCCAGATTCTGAAAGCTCCGTGAACATGGTCTAACATTGTTGATGATCTATCAAATACTAACCTTTGTTCTTTACAGCAGTGAAGTACTGATGGTAGTAGACTTAGAAATAAATGTAAATATTTGGAGGATCAATGCAGTAATATTTTTAGTCCCAGCTTCACAAGAGTTGTTCCATTAAATCCAGTTCGCAAACTTGCATCCGTTTTTGTCCTATCTTCAGAAGTGCTTTGCTGCAATTTTGACACTGTCTCCCGTAAGATCCTCACATGGAAGCAAATAAATTATGGGCTGGATTGCCAGACAGCAGGATGGAATGAAAAGCTGCTGAACAGCCAAGCCCAGAGAGTGGTCATCAGGAGCACAAACCCCAGTTGGAGGCCAGTAACAATCTGAATGATAGGGCAGAGTGCACGCTCAGCAAGTTTGCTGGTGACACAAAACTCAGGGAGTGGCTGATATGCCAGAGGGTCATGCTGCCATCCAGAGGGACCTGGAGAAAGGGGCTAACAGAAACCTTATTAAATGCAACAAGGGGAAATGTATAGTTGTGCACCTGGGGTGGAACAAACCCGGGCACCAGCTGGGGGCTACCCATCTGAAAAGCACCTCTGCAGAAAAGAACTAGGGACTGCTGGCAGACACCAAGTTGAACATGAACCAGCAATGTGCTGTATCAGCTGAGAAGGCTGGCTCGTTATTCTTGGCTGCATGAGGAGTGTTGCCAGCAGATCAACTACTGAGGCCATTGGTGAGGCCATACCTGGAGTATTGCATTTGGTGTTGTGCTCACCAGTACAAGAGACGTGGAGCTACTGGAGACAGTGCAGCAAAGTGCAACAAAGGTAATTAAGGAACTGGAGCATCTCTCCTATGAGGAGAAGCTGGGAGAGCTGAGACTGTTCATACAGAAGAGGAGGCTCAGGGATCTCATCAATACGTATAAATACCTGAAGGGAGGATGCACAGAGGATGGAGCCAGGCTCTTCTCAGTGGTGCCCAGTGCTAGGACAAGAGGTCATGGGCGTAAACTGGAGCCCAGGAGGCTCCCTCTGAACATCAGGAGCACTGCTGCACTGTGCAGGTGCCGAAGCACTGGCACAGGCTGCCCGGAGGCTGTGGAGTCTCCTCCCTGGAGCTCTCCAGAAGCCGCCTGGCCATGGGCCTGGGCACCCTGCTCTGGGTGGCGCTGCTGGAGCAGGGGCTGGGCCGCAGGGACACAGAGGGACATGGAGGACCTCCTGATCAAGGATGCACATAGAAGAAAGCACTTTTACAGCTAGAAGTAGGTCTGGCTGTGAATGTGGAAATTTTAGTTTAATTTCAGTTTTTCAAAGGCAGCATTTGGGATGTATAAATCTCATTTCAGATTAATGCAAATGGGGAAGCTAAGCACCCCAAGGAATTTTGAAAAGTTCTGACAAAATGAACAGCACAGATTTTCATTGTCTATCAGTAAAATAACATCAAAGAATTCCACAAAATACAACTTGCTGCATGTATGTGTTATCTAGTAATGTATTCGGTTTGACTTTAACATTTCAGGATTTGCCATGGAATCTTTGGAGAAATAGTGTTTCTCTCACTGATCAAATTGAATATCTGAGTTGATTGTTATATCACAATAACAATTTACCAGCTATTATGCAATTTTACCCAGGGAGTAATTCCTACCTTCCGAGTGAAATTTCTGCTGAGGCTTCTGCGAGGCAGGCTGGAAGTAGATCTTGACAAGGACAAACTGTTGTTCAAGCACATGTGCTACGAAATGGAACGGCTCCATAATGGTGGTGATGTCACTTTCCATGACGTGCTGAGGTAGTGTGAGATTTTCTCTAAATTTGCAGAACACATGTGATGTCATGTATTTCCCTCTAGGCTAAAAGGTACTAATTAGGTTTGGGAAAAGGCAAGATTGGTAGCCACAGAGGCACTGCCTCTGAGGGAATCCTATGGAGGGAATCAGCTCTAAGTAATTTTAATATTTTTGTTTAAAACAAATTGTCTTAACGAGCAATCTTATGCTGTCCTTGAATCGCAAGCAAGGCAAAATTGTCTTCAAACGTGTAGGAACCAGACAGTGTATCACACTAGAAATAAAGTAGAAATGAGAACGTTACAGAATCACTGAATTATCTAAGCTTACAAAAAAAAAAAAAAAAGCCCACCAAAACTACAAATGCCTTAGTTGCTTACAGTTCAGCAAATAACCTGTGTTGGATAGTTAAATGTAGCTGATTCATTTGTTTTGAGAACCAGTCTCTTCCAGAATTATCTCAGTGCTTTTTTTAGCTTCAGATCTGAATTTCTTGCACATACCAAAATAATGTTTTTTTGCATTAAAGTCTTAATTATGAGTTTTGATTTTCTGAATTGTATTGAATGGGCATCAACATTTAAAAAAATGCAATATCTATGTTTCTTCCAGCATGCTTTCATATAGGTCTGTTGATATCAGAAAAAGTCTTCAACTGGAAGAGCTGCTTGCAAGGGAACAACTAGAATATACCATAGAAGAGGAGGTGGCCAAACAGACTATACGCATGTGGCTGAAAAAGTGCTTAAAGAGAATCAGAGCAGTAAGTAAAACTAAAACAGAATCTAAATGACTGCAATAAATTGTACATTTCAGCAAAGCTAGAATTTGCTGTCACAATGCTTAATTTGCTCTGGAGCCACGATAGTATTTATGTGAAAAAGAATGTAGCTGTTGCTAACTCAGCAAAAAATTATGCCTACAGCTCAATTCACAGAATTACAAAAATAAGCATCTTTTGAAGTTAAAAGCTGTCTTCCTGCCAAAAATTTATCTATCTCTTCAACAGAGCAGGAAGATGTATGTGCTAAGTCCAAAGTCAAAGGAATGAAGAAAAAAAACAATGTAATTTGATGAAACCTCCTAGGCCTAATCCTTCATCTAAATAGAGTTTTATTATTTCCTTGCCTCTGCTGGCACAAGCTACCATGAATAAGATACCAATAGATGAGTCTTCAAATGGGGTCTATATCAAGATACATAATTTGAATGAGCCGTGACAGTAACTGTATACAAATGAGCAATATGTACATGCAAATCGTGTCTACAAACCATGGCACGCAATAGCTGTGGCTATGCTGGTAGATTCGGTAGGGCCAGGTCATGGTGTCAGGACTGGCAAGGGACCACCCATGCTGGTTATATGTTCCCTAGCACAGTTTTGGCACATTCATGCTCCTGCACTCCCAGACCACTGTTATGAGACTATCCTTCAGGCACAATTCAGGGCAAGCAGAGGAGACTGCTCTCTGTAGGCAATGAAGTTGAAGCTGTCTTTTGTGGGAGAAGGAGAGATTGTCCAGATCACGCAAGCCTTGGCGTGCCTCTTGGCTTCAGCACTGCAAGAAATCCCTGTTTAATTCACTTGAATAGACCAAGCTCATGCTTCTGTATTCTGTTTATGCAGTGCTTCTGATTGTCAGAAACATTTTTGCCTTTGCTGTGCATAGCTTCAGTATTTGCTGATGAAGTTTTGTCTTGGATGAAACGTATGTTAAATACTTTCAGGAATTTTGAATTGGCCTTTGCAGTTATTCTCCTCCTTTTTTTTTCATTAAAAAAATCGTCCTCTTTTTATATAAAGTTTTAATGTAGCTATCTTGATCAGTGATTTTTCATTTGCTGTAAGACAAACTGAGTCCAGGTTTTGATGTGTATTTTTTTTTATTTTATTTTTATAAAGTTTACTTCTTGTAAGCTTGTGTGTGTAGGTTCCCTATAGAGATCTATGATCATGAAATCTGGCCTTTCCTGTTTGCAAATTTATAAAATCTTAACTGAATGGTATGAATTGTAATATATGTTCAAGCTGAAACATGAGTGTTCAAGGCATATCCAGATTAATAGTTTCATTTTGGTTCCATCTCTATAACAGCAACGACAGTAAATTTAATCTCAGCTCTCAATTCTGGGTTTGTTCAACTCAGTTGTTCATTTCATTATGATATTGAATTACACTGTGTTAAATATGCTGTTCATTTCACTCTCATAATATGATTCAGATCATTTCACATTATATGAACCTTTTATAAACTGAATATAATTATGGAAGTTAAGATATATTTTCTAATTCTCTTGTTAGTCTCTAAAGAGGAACTCTGTGAAAACTACCCAGGAAAGCAAAACCCTTCCTGAAGGCTGCTTTAAAAGCAAATTAGATTGTATGATTGTAACGGAAGTGGTTTTGTTTTTCTCTGTGTACTGTAAATCTATACTCAGTCCCTAGGTTTCCACTGCTGTTTTATTCATTCTTACTGGAAGCTTGTTCCAAAGCCATGAAAACTGAATTTTTTCATTGCCTTCATGTAAGTCTTAGTGAATCTCTACTTTGTTTCTTCTTCTTTGGGAGAAATGTTAACACTTAAATTCAAAGCCTCGTATATTTTCAAACTCTAGGTTATTATGAGCAACTTGTTTTCCACTTAATGTGTTTTGTAAGTTTCATCCTTCAATTACTGCATAAAGGCCAGACATATGCTGGGAGTCGCTTTATTTAAATGACGGCCATCTGATAAATGCAGCTTTATCGATGCACCTGGAATCCACATCTGGCACTCAATATTTGGTTAAATATTTAAAAGTTTGAGGAAAAAAAAGAAAAAAAACACTGACATACGCCAATGAGAACATTATTTTTGTCACATATTGTACCTTGACAGAAACAACAGCAGTCATGCAGCATTATTCATAGTCTACGAGAGAGTCAACAGCAGGAGTTGAGCCGATTTCTGAATCCTCCCAGCATTGAGACAACGCAGCCAAGTGAAGATATGAATGCTATTAATCAAGATAACAGTGCACAGCCGGAGGTATGTTAACCAGGAGACCATCAGAGCAAATTAAAAAAAAAAAAAAAAATTAAAAAAACAAACAAAAAAAAAAAAACCACATTTCTTATTTGTTCTTTTTTAAACATGATTTTCAGTGGAAAATTTGAAGGCAATATTTTATTATGTTCTGGTTTTTGCCTTCAGGTGTTAAGACAAAATAGCCTAAGGCAGGAATTTCCCAGCTTATTTAGCTGTCTTACTAGCACTGTAAAGGGCTAACTCAGCTTTATGGTGCTTGCAGCACCAACTTTCAGCTCTAGTATGAGTTTTCTGTAGGTTCAGGGACTTGAAGTTTTCCTGTTGTGCATTCTGTATCTTTTTACACTGGGAGTGATAGCATTTGGCATAGTGGGTCCTGTGAATAGGAGTCCTGAGCTCTTCCAGGGTAAGAAATGAAGAAAGTATTGCAGAGGAACTCCACTGCAGAAAGCTGAAAGCTTTATTATATGTTTCAGTGTGACTGCATAATGGAGTTGAGCCCAAGTGGTCTTTTTTTTTTTTTCTTTGTCCTTTTAGTTGTACGCTGTTGGGGCAGTAAGGAATGAGAACCTTTTGCTTGTATTTGTGCACAAAACTTGGAAATGGAATAGAAAGGCTAGATAACCCTTCTTTGGGATTATCCCACTGAATTGGGGAACATTAACAGATTCTTTTTTTTCTCCATTCAGACAAGTAGCCAGCAGCAGCTCCTTAGTCCAACACTTTCTGACAGAGGGGGCTATCGACAAGACTCTGCAGATACTGGGAAACCTCAGAGGAAAATTGGACAGTGGTGTTTGCCATCATGTAAGTGAAGAACGTGTATCGGTAGACTACCCACATGCCAAATCATTGCTGTACAATAACAAGACTGTGACAAAGTACGAACTGTTAAAGATGCAGACACACAGTGGAGCAAAATAAGAAGCTTCATAATTCACTGTTCTACCTTCTGTCTGCAGATTGCATCCACATCAGAGTTTTTTGACCCTCAGGTGTGCTGAAATACAGCTCTCTCTCCCCTTCCTTCCAATTCAGAAAGTTTGGAAGATGTTTCTAAGTGTGGTCATTTGCAGGACTTTCTTGTTTTGTTTTTATTTTTCATCCATTAACTTAGAATCTTTGAACTGAGAGCTGTACTGTTCCATATGTTTGCCATACATTTGGGAACACAGAGAAAGAGTTAAAGAGGGAACTTGCTAGAGGGATCATTGAGCTGCAGCCAGCTGGGTATGTCTTCAGATTGAGAATGAAGAGTTTAGGGTTCACTTTCTTAGCACTTGTCATGGCCACATGAATCTTGAATGTTCCTTGGTGGACAGCCTCAGAAAAGTAGAGGTATGTCCATGCACAGTACAGACCAGTATGTGGTAAGTGCTCTGTCCCCAATCCAACAAATACCATGAATAGCATCATGGAGCTCAATTGTGTTTCTCTTATGTTTACACGTGCTTTTTTTTGCTTTCCAAAAGCCATGCTGGTGCTTTGCACTAACTTCTACCCCTATGCCATTGTCAAATATCACTTTCTAGGTGTAGAAATATTCTTTTGCCTCCATTTTTCTGGGTGTAACCCCTTTCATAATTTTGCCAGTGTGTCAGCTCATATAAGTACTACCTAAACCAATTAGTTTACAATTGAACAGGTAAGAAAAGACTTGTTTGTCAGTTATCCCAACAGAAGAAAGTCAAGCCCTGCTCAGGTAAAGTACTCTGCCAGAAGATGAGCGGGAGCAGGGTGAGCAGCTGGAGCTGAAAGAAACATTAGGATAAATTTAAACCAGTTTAAAGCTACCCTGCTTCTATTAGTTCTGCATACCTGAATTCCAAGCGAAAATATTAAAGCAAATCTTCTCTAATCTTCTCTAATTTTCTATTTAATTTCATAGCCCCCAAACCAAGAAGCCATCCCGGGTCTTCAGTCAACCTGCGCTCTGGTGGATGTTTAACAGTGAAAACTGTTGGATGCAAGATGAATCCCATGTCTGATGCTGCTTCTTGTGGATCAGAAGTCAAGAAGTGGTGGACAAGACAATTAACTGTGGAGAGTGATGAAAGTGGAGAGGACCTTCTTGACATCTGAAGGAAACTTAAGTCATATTGCAACAAGATCCACTTCAAATACAATCTAATTTTCTATGTTTAGAATCGAAGACGCTGTAAGTGATGTATGATTTATTTAAAATAAATGTCATAACATTTTTCAAATGCTTATCCTACTGCCATATGAAAACTAGCACATCCTTATACATTAAAATTCACCTCTATAGGTATTAACTGTACTTTAGGAAACCTATATATAATAGCAGTACTAATAAAGCCAGAGAGACTGTATTGCCTTTAGCAGAGACAGAACTTTGTGTTCTGTAGGTATATAATGAAAATGCATTTTGATATACGCATATCTGTTTTCCTTCAATCTATGCTGTGCTTTAAAATGGCAACACTTTACAATACAGGGGTAATGTATTTCTTCTTTCTGTGTTTTCCTTCAGTTCTTATTTATTGAGATTTCTTTAGAAGGATTTTATTATTCACAAACGACCTGAAGAGGTCAGCACTGACTTCATGTTCAAGGGAAGTATTTTTACAAAGTACAGATTCTGAATTACAAATCTAAGCTTTTTTCTGGACATTTTTTTAAAATATGCAAGATACAGGTTAGCTCACTTTAAAATCAGAAGGTGAAGGATTGGATTTAAAATGTAAATATCTTTGTGTTTTTGTTAATTATGCAAAAAGCTTGACTTTCATACAGGAAAAGAAAAGACAAAAAAAAAAAAAAAAGACAGGAAAACTGTGCATTTAAGCATCCAGCAAGAGACTTCCACATGACAAATGTGGTTTATGCTTCATTATCAGATTGTACTGGTTACATGTATGTATGGTGTCATTATTCTCCTGTTAGCTGGGTCCCATTTCCTTGTGTGGTTGTAAGATAACTTTGTTCTTGCCTGTGCGATAAAAGTTGCCATGCTGGGGGGTATCACTGAAGAGTAGTATTGTATGGCTTTTAAAATACAGCTCAGTTTTGCCTGTATAGGTAGAAGTGAATTTTACTTACCCAGGATACTACTCATGCTACAGCCCTACAGTGCTAAACCATGACACAATACTGTGGTTAAGTATCTTTCTCCTTTTTACCCTGATACATCACATTCTTACACGTTAGCATTCTTCTATTTTATGAAGCAACAATAGTGCTAAATTACCACTGGTGAAAAAAGCAGCTGTCCCTTTCATAAGTTTTTCTGGTGAAAGGCCAATGCTATACAGAGAGGGAGGCAGAGAAGAGAAACAATGCGATGCAGCAAAGCGATGTTGCACACGGTTTGTTACTTTCAGAATTCAGGCTGTCTAAAAACTGTGGGCTGAAAATTTGCCCTTCCCTCAGGGAAGAACTGAGAGGCTGCAGATTTTATAGCTCGGCCACGGACTTGTTTTTTTAGCATACCTGGGACCTTTCTGTTACCGTTGTTTCCTATGGAAATGATAGGTTGCTCTACCACGACCTGATGTGAGATCTTGTACAAGGCTCACAGCTAACATTTATCACCACTTCAAATATAGATCCTTTAAAAAGCTGACAAAAGCCAGTGCTTTGTGATGTTTTCTGGCCAAAATATTAATGTAGGGTGGTCAGAATGCAGAATTGTTTTCACAGATGCCTTCTCCATAAATGCAAAATTAGTTTTGGCCATAAAATGCAGTTTTCTTGGCATCTGTCAGTGTTTTGTTCTCTGTGTATTGTTTAACATTGTTTAGATTTTTTCAAAGAATGTCATATTGCGCACATCTGTATTTTGTGGTTTCTTTATTTGCTTTGGAGTCTAGTTAAGTTTAAATCTAGTCAACTCTAACTATAATCTATGTAACCGAATCTGTGCATTCTCTTGTTTACTGGCTAGATTATGAGCCATCAACAAAACCTCATATGCAAATCTATCATTCTGTGTTCTGTTCTGTGCTTGTTTAAGTTCAGCTTTTGTATATATGACAAGAAAATAAAATTGGATTTATAAGACAGTATCTTTGGAACTTCAATAATATATTGAACTGCAGATCTTTATGAATCATTCTTGCTGCATATCTTCTTTTTAAAAAACCTGGCAGACATTTTTTTCTTTGCCTTACAGTACTCTGTCAATAAAAGTGAGTTGCTTTAAGCAATATTCTTCCCTCTGGTTTTCATTCTACCTCCGTTTGCTATATCTAGTTCATTTGTGATAATGCTGCATAGTGGCTGGGTGCATGGTTTGTGGTGGATTTTTTAAAGCAGTTCTTTCAAACTCCTCTAATTGAAGGGTCTTTGGGTTTTTGGAGAGAAGTCCAGTGACCGACCTCAGCGGTAGTGCCCCAATGGTTCACATTCAGCAAATGGGTCTAAATAGGATTAGTCATTATTTATTTCTCTTTAACTCTCTTTCTTTGGTTTAGTTCCTAGATGTGAACACGTTTGTGTATGTGTGTATGTTTCTGGCGGAGAGGTTGTAGTGGTTTAATAGTCTGCCTTCCAACATCTTACAAGACACCAGAGGTCCCTGGGCCATTAATTTAATGTGCAGGCTGGTTCTATGAAAGCAACTCTCACCTGCTGACTCCCTCATTTTGCTTTTGCAAAAATATAGGAAGTGAAATGCGGTTACATAAATGTGAAAATAATGTACACTAGAGCATGCAGGGAACTAGATTTAGGTGAAAATTTTGTTAGTATGGTACCCTTGGTATGACTTGAGAAAGTGATAACCTCCTGCTCTGCAGCAGAGCAAGCACTGCACATTTGCACATGAAGACAAAGAAGTGGAGTTCAAAACAGCATGCACAAGCAATGAAGAGAGACAAGGAAGGAATCGGGAAATCAGTCCATCCAGACAGCCTTCGAGAAACATTCAAACAAGAACAGATCCTAGACAAAGGCAAACAAAAATTGCCAGGGGAATATCACTAACTATGGTGCTCTTGGCCCACAGTGCTAGCCTATCAAGATAAAAAGAAGAAAGTATTTAGACCTCTTCCTACTCCAAAGACCGCTCTGTTCCATAGGAACATAGCTGTAAAACACTGGGTAGCTTGGATGGTGCAAAACACATGCTTCATATTCAGTACTGAAACAGACTCTTTAGCAGGGTCTGTTGTGATAGGACATGGGGAAATGGTTTCAGACTAAAAGGGGAGATTTAGACTGGATGTAAGGAAGAAGTTTTTTACAGTAAGGGTGGTGAGGCACTGGAACAGGTTGCCCAGAGAGGTGTAGGATGCCCTGCCCCTGGAGACATGTAAAGTTGGGCTGGACAGGGCTCTGAGCAACCTGATCCAGTTGTGGGTGTCCCTGTTCATTGCAGGGAGGGTGGATTAGATGGCCTTTAAGGGTCTCTTCCAACTCAAACAGTTCTATGATACTATGAAGTCTGAGAACACACAGCAGAGATGTAGCTCACTAGCAAAGACAGCTCTTTTTTCAGACAACTGCATTTATAATGAAGAAATTAATAATCTGAAACCATTTGCTACTGGATGACATCCAACTGACTTAAGAGCTAAGAGCATAAAATGCACTTTGTCTGGCAAGCTGAAAAACCATCATTTTAACTAATAAGGACCAATCAGGCTTAAACATCTTCACAATAACACTGCATTCAGTGTTGTTTATATACCAGTATCACAGCTTCAGAGAAGCCAGAGATTTGGATGCCAAAAACAAGTGACTTGGTAGCAGTAATCTTTTTTGTTCTCTTGCTTTATTCACAACACGCCCAGAGCTTTCGTTGATGTTGACGTTGATAAGCGTGTCCATGCATATCCAAAAGTGTCGAGAGGATCCCGTGCTGTTGTAATAGTACATTTGGAGCCCCAGCAAGCAAAATCTGTGCTAAGTCTCCTCTCCAGAATGCCCATTGCTCTCCTCCCACAGCATTTCCACTAATAAAAACAAACTGTGGCCAGGTCTGTCGATGCTACCAATGTGATTAGCTCAGTCTCGGTGACTCCAGCTTTAGGAAGCCCAGTCCATCCCTTCTACTGAAGGCAGCTCAGTTGCACTACAGATGAACTTCCAGCAATGCATAGGGTGATGCTGGGAAGTTGGCTGCCCTGGTTTGTTCAGTTGCTCTGCAACATAAAGGGAGCCTTGCTAAAATTCAATTAACCTTCCTCTTCCTCCCAAGGGCACTAGTGTCAGACTCCATTAGCAGCTGTTGCCCATTGTTTCAATGAAGAATCTCTAAGTACCAAGTTATTAACCCATCAGCGAGCAAAGTGTGCAAGCAGAGGCATTTTAGCCCACTTCCACCCGCTTCTGCCTATATAGGTATTTCAGTGCCATTAGAGGTTTCATTCATTTACCTGACTTGCATTGCTGCACTGAGGAGTTTGTGCAAACTACTTGGGCGCCTACAGAATTGTGTTTCATAGAAGGATGGCTTACTGGGAGTGCAAGAAATGCCTAAATATTGGTAGAAAAGGAAAAAAATAACAATCATTCGACCTGAAAAGCTGTTGGCATTTCTGAATTGGAGCAGCAGCCACAAGTGGCACAAGCCTCCAGTGTCTCAGTAGGCATTGCTCTGTTTCAGGAAATCTTTTGTTGCGGTTGATAGCAAACTGGTTCATGTCAGATTCATTTCCTTTATGTGTTCATTGCTGAAATGCAGCTCAGTTTTCATGTTTTGATTTTTGCTTTTAGCTGAAAATGTCACTGGAACCTATTTGCTGTTTCTAACTCAAAACTATCAATATTTTGGTCAACCAAAAACTGCATTTCCACATGAATAGTCACCATAGACAAAAACTCAGCCAGATATTTCCACTTGTTCACTTTCCTATATATTTTTGTAGCAGGCATACACATAATGTCATACGGAAAAATGACAGAGGAAAAAGAGAATCATTGCTTTTGTTATTAGTATGTTGCACACACAATCAAAAAAAAAAAAAAATGCTGAATTCCTGAAAGGAATTTAGTCAAAAACTGGTCCACAGAGGGTGAGCAGATGCTGGGCCCAGTTGTCCCTCCACTGTGGAAAGGAAACCTCCAGTGCTGCAACACCTAGGCAGGCGCAAGCAGCCGATGGGCACTATGAATCTCACCTGAGCTGTTTGGCCAAAACTTTCAGATCTGTGATGCTAAATGTGCACTTAATCCACTCTTGTGCTGTGGGTGCTCCTGAGGGACTGATCCAGGGAATGGTTTTAACAGGAAGAAGAAGCTCTTAAACACGGCTGTTCATAAGCAGCTCTTCTCCCACCAGAAAGCCTGATGCCTGAACTCAGCCAGTATAATGCTTCACCCACTTGGTTCTTTTCCTGAGCTCTGTCAAATGCTCCAGGTTTAAAAATCCAAGTATTAAAACCTTCATCTTAATTGGATCAGAAACAGCAAGTGCATTTCTCTGACCTTGGCCTACAAATGTATTTCAGCTTCATATGCATACATCAATTCAGTATGTATCTGTAAGGGCTTATCTACAGGATGCAATTGGAGCAGCTTAAACTTAACCTGTTGTTGCAAATTGATTTCTCTAAGTAAGTTTGAATACCTGTGGAAATGCTTGTTTCAGTTTAAGTCTTTTTTTTCCTATTGATCTGCATTAAAAGCCAAATAACCTCAATTTTATTCTATTGTCAAGAGTCCTCCCATAGGTTCACACATCAGCTATCTTAACAGGTTTCAAAAGCTGCCTCTTCACTTACCTGGTTGTATCTCCTTTGTACAGAGCGGGTTTCTCTTTGGATCTCTGACTAAGCTTAGTCCCGGCTCTATGTTAAACCACCCCAGCCAGGTTACTTCAAGACCAATTGCCTGGCGATTCTAGCGGCCTTCTACAGCAGAGTGACAACATAGCTGGACAAAAGGAGGGCAACTGATGTAATCTACTTGGACTTCTGCAAGGCCTTTTTCATGGCCCCCCACTACATCCTTATCTCTAAATTGGGGAGAGATGGATTTGAAGGGTGGAATATTCATTGGATAAAGAATTAGTTAGATGGTTACTGCCGGAGGGTTGTGGCCAGTGTCTCCATGTCCACTGGTGATGAGTAGTTTTCTCCTCGGGTCCATCTTGGGACTGGTGCTCTTCAATATCTTGAAGATATTCATTATCAGTGACCTGGATAATGGAATTGAGGGCATCCTCAGCAAGTTTGAGGACAACACCAAGCTAAGTGATGTGGTTGACGCAATAGGAGGAAGGGATGCCATCCAGAGGGACCTGGATGAACATAATGAGGTTCAACAAGGCCAAGCGCACAGTGTTGCACCTGGGTCAGGGCAGTCCTTGATATGAGAACAAACTGAAAGGAGAACTCCTTGAGAGTTCTTGAGACCTGTAGAGAAGGACTTGGGCGTTCCAGTGGACAAGAAGCAGGACACGAGCCAGCAGTGTGCATTTGCAGCCCAAAAGGCCAACAGTACCCTGGGCTGCATCAAAAGAGGAGTGGCCAGCAGGAAGAGGGAGGTGATTGTCCCCCTCTACTCAGCTCTTGTGAGGCCCCAGCTGGAGTACTGCGTCCAGGCCTGGGGCCCCCAGCACAAGAAAGATGCAGAGTTGTTGTAGCAAGTCCAGAGCAGGGCCACCAAGATGATCAGAGGGCTGGAGCACCTCTCCTACAAAGACAGGCTGAGGGAGCTGGGCTTGTTCAGTCTGGAGAAGAGGATGCTCTGAGGAGAATTCATTGTGGCCTTCCTATACATAAAAGAAGCTTATAATCAGGAAGGAGATAGGATTTTTACACAGTCTTAGGACAAGTCAGAATGGTTTTAAATTAAAAGAGAGTAAATTTAGATTAGACTGTAGAGGAAATTTTTTCACGTAGAGCTTTTTTGCACTGGTACATGTTGCCCAGAGAAGCTGTGGATGCCCTGTCCCCAGAGTCGTTCAAGGCCTGGTTGTATGTGGCCCTGGCAACCAGATCTAGTGCCTGATTTAGTGGTTGACCACCCTGCCTGTGGCAGGCGAGTTGGAACTAGATGATCTTCAAGGTCCCCTCCAACCTAAGCCATTCTATGATTCTGTGGTTCTATGGTTCTATGATAAGACACAGCCATCACTTTGAGTAATTCCCTCTGGGAACATCCCCCAGGGTGCATTTTGGATGAGACTGTGCTGGGTGTTCCTCCCTCCACCTTGCCCAACTGCCCAATGTGAGCAGCTTTGTACTCCTAGTAGAAGCCACCTGCCATGCCACAGAGCATGGAGCATGTCCTCTCTGCTTCACGCTGTGATCATTGCAACACATCTCTTACCTTACTGTCCAGACTGAACTAAACAAAGCACATAAAGTATATATGCTGGCTGTTTACTAGTGCTGTGCAAGTGCCAAACAGGGCCCAGGGAACATTCAGAAGCAAGTGTTGTGTCCCAGGGGTGTGACGCCCTGTGCAGCGTGCCCTCAGAAATGTTCAGACAGGATTTGTACCACTGCTGCTGGCTTGGTCTTGGGTTGCTACTGTAAGATCTTCTTTGAAGTTAACCAGTGCTGTTAATCAGCAGGAAAATGTGTTAGTGCAATCTGCACTATTGATTTTCTGAGCCAATCCAGCTACAGCCATGTATTTTAGTATATTTTCTATCATACAGACTTATACCCAAACATTGTACTCCTCCTGAGTCAGGCACTCAGAAATGCCGAAGACATGTCAACAGTTTCCAGTAGCTGAGCCTTCTTCTAAGGTATCGCAGAACTGTGATGAATGTAAATGCTTTTCTAACACTAGAGGGCTAACGTTGCTTTACACTCCCTATCTGCACATGCACACAATGTATTAGCAGGTTGTTCATCTTTGTGGCAGAATTGGTTTTTTGTTTGTTTTCTTGTTTGGGGGTTTCTTTTTTGCTTTGCTAGAGCATTTAGATACCACAGTGCTAAGCAGTTTTCAGCATGATTCTATGACAAGGGACTTTGCATTAACCTTGTAGTACTTAGCAAAAAGCTGCTTTATTTTGTTTGTGGATGCATGATTTTTGGGGAAAATGACGACATTGGCATGCCCACTTGTATATAATGTGCACAGACATTGAGATAGAAAATTACGTTACTAACAACGTTTCATTTTCTGTCTCCAATGTTTGCAATATTTGCATGTCAGCTGGAGTGCAGCTTATGTTCGTATTTTTGCTCTCAGGAAAATTCAGATGTGACATCGTTTTCAAAATCCAGCACCTTCAGTTGAAGAAACGGGTAGCTAAGAATGTCAGAAATCTTATGCCACAAAATAAATGCTTTAAAATGTTTTAATTTTTTGAAGACAAATTATGCTCAGTAATTTGTACTATGACATCTGCTTTTTATGCTGCCCGCTTTCCATGTCTGGATTGCTATTGTTTTTTTTCATAACTGTAAGCATATGTTCACTTACAAGCTGTGGTTATATGAGAGATACCATTACAGATGACATTTGTTGACTGATAGTTTATCATTTGGGGAAATATTTCTAAGTGCTGCTTTTGTTCTGTACTTTAACGTGAAAAGTAGGGAGTGTTTGGGCTTATTTCTTCATGGTGCTTTTTACAGCAAGAGAGAGAGGGAAGAAAAAGCATAGGATGGTGTGCAGTGTTCACTGAAATCAGCTTTCAGTTTCTCTTTGGCTGCAGTGAGGTTGTGGTCCCCCTCTTTAATGAGCTCTTTAAGCTAATGTACTTTATTTCAGGTTTTCTGATCGGCTACACACACGCTCATGTGTGTACCATACTCAGCTGCGTGCAGTGATTTGCTCAGCTGCAGTTCACTCACATTCAGTTACTTGCCCACATCTCTGCTTGACATTACTGGTGGTGCTATTTTGAGCTTCCACCCCAAGCATTTGTCCAACGCGAAACATGGGATTTTGTGCTATATTGAAAGACTTGCCAGGTAAGCTGTCTCACCAAGGGATTTGCTGACTTGAACTGCACATGAATTAATCAAAAAACTTCACCACGCATCCACATCTGAAATTTGCTGTGAGTGTGCTGCACAGTGATGCCCAGGAGCTGCCATGCAGCCATGCAGCACATTGCTACCTCGCAGTGAGGGCACGGTTGCCAATTGCTGATTTGGCTGCCCGTTGCCTTTAGCATTATGGATAAACACCTCCTGCACTACTCAGTTTCTGTGCACTAAGAGAGGGGTTGCAACAGAGAGAGATTTTTCTGTTCTGTGTGCAAGGGGATAGTGTAATCTGGAGCACAAATCAGACCAAAATCTTCAATTGCTCTTTTTCATCTTTCCCCAACATTTAGTTGGGAACATGAGGGGGCAGAACTAAGAGAGCAAATACTGGTAATGTCTGTCATCATCCTGATAATAACGACAAGCAGGCTGCTGCAAACTTAGAGTCACGTTGGAATCCAAAGTGGGCTCATGTAGGAGTCATAGGGCTGATCAGGCAGGTGCCAGGTGCCAGAGGTGTCACTTAGTACTACATGCAGCCATGTGGTGAGGGTCATCAGGGTCCCTGGAGTGGCTACAGGCATTATTGGTGGATTTGCAACCCTACTGGGATCACTGTTACTCTCAATAGGAAGAGTACCACACCAGCTGAACAAGGCTGTGAAATCAGTGACAGCGGTTGTCTCAGAGGTGTCTCCAGCAGATTCTGTTCAACATGGTGTTGAGCAGCCCAGGAAGACAGGCCGTGTCACTGCTTAGCACAGTGCTGTCCCCAAAGCTGACGCGCAGAAATAAGAGGGAAATATGTTCTCCAAGTAGGAGAAAAGCAAATTGCTGTACTGTTTGGTATCTGAGAGCTTTAACTGGCAGAAGAATTATCTTTACTAACACCTGAGAGTGTATTGTACACTGTAAAATTAATAGAGGAAGAAGGAATTCTTCCTCAAGTACAAATACAAATGATAGTATAGCATGGTATCACAGGCTGCCTCAAAGCCGGGGCATTAATGAAACCAAGAACTGCAGCCAGGACACCCTGCTTTATTTTTGAGTGTGAGCCTCTGGTGAAAGTGCTCTCCTTCTAATGAAGAAACCAGGCCAAAGAGATACAAGCTTGTTGTCATTGTGAATTGTTGGTCAGGTGAGTGATACACAAGTACTGCAGAGGAGACTCTGATGTGCTGAGACTGTGTAAAACAGAAAGAGGATGGTTAAATGCATAAGCAACAGAAACTGCACTCACACGGCAGCCTCCAAATCTAACGTTCTTATTGCTTCTGCATGTAGTTGTCAGGTAGGTCTCCTGCTGCAGTTTTTCCTAATTAACCTTGGCAGTGGGGCCGAGAAGGCTCTTCCAAACTTTTACATTTCCGTGATCTGCCTTTGTGCAAATGTTCACAAGTGAAACATGGCGAGGGAGGTGACTGTCCCCCTCTACTCTGCTCTCATGAGGCACCATCTGGAGTACTGCGTCCAGGCCTGAGGACCCCAGCACCTGAAGAACATGGAGCTGTTGGAGCAGGTCCAGAGGAGGACCACAGGGATGCTCAGAGGACTGGAGCACCTCTCCTGTGAAGACAGGCTGAGAGATCTGGGCTTGTTCTTCCTGGAGAAGAGAAGGCTCCGGGGAGGCCTCATTGTCACCTTTCTGTACATAAAGGGGCCTACAGGAAAGCAGGGGAGGGACTCTTTCTCAGGGATTGTAGTGATAGGACAAGGAGAAATGGCTTTAAACTAGAAGAGGAGATAACAGGGAGAAATTTTTCACTATGAGAGTGGTGAGGCACTGGCACAGGCTGCCCAGAGAAGCTGTGGATGTCCCATCACTGGAGGGGTTCAAGGTTAGGTTGGATGGGGCCCTGGACAGCTGGCTCTGGTGGATGAAGTCCCCTGCCCATGGCAAGGCGATGGAACTGGATGGTCTTTAACATCCTTTCCAATCCAAACCGTTCTAAGATTCTTATAAGGGCAGGTAGTGGCAGGATGAGAGGAAATGGTTTTAAACTGGAAGAGGGTGGATTTAGACTGGATATCAGGAAGCAATTCTTTACTGTGAGGGTGGTGAGACACTAGAACAGGTTGCCAAGTGAGGTTGTGAATGCACCCTCCCTGGAGGCATTCAAGGCCAGGCTGGATGGGGCTTTGAGCAACCTGGTCTAGAGGGAGGTGTCCCTGCCTATAGCAGGGGGTGGAACTAGGTGATCTTAAAGGTCCCTTCCAACCCAAACCGTTCTGTGATTCTATGATTCTATGATTTTATGATTCTATGACACTGAACACTTCCCTACAGGTAAATCATGTATCTGAATTCTCTACTTTTCATGTGCTTCACAAACCTTAGGGCTGCTTTGGTTCTGCAGTGAAACAGCATCCGGTAGCTGAGATATTTCATCCTTCACTCAGCTCTTCACTCAAGCAGTCCCTGTTGCAGTTTGAATGCAGTGGGCTCATTGTTTAGGCTGACCCAGCCAGCTGTTTGAGACCAGGGATGTGAGGGATCAGTAGGGTCTCAACAGGTGTGTCTGCCTCGAAGCAAACAAGTTGTTTGGTTCTTGCAGTTGGATCAATTGAACATTCCCAAAAATGCAGTCTGTAAAGGCTGAGCCCATCAGCATTTATATAGACGTGTTTTTCCCACTACGACACTGTACCATAAGGCTTCTAACTCTCTAAAACTTGAGGAAGAGTTTGCAAATGTACTGCAGCTTTGGCCACCTGTTGTGATCAAATACAAAAATTCTGCATCGCACAAAGTAGAAGTATGTTGTCCCAGATCTGCACAGCGTGTCAGAGTCAGGGGAAAAACTCGACATAGAAAGGCACATCTCAGTAATGGGGTATCCCTATTGCAGGACAACGGGGGTAAGTTCAACACAGCAGTGCTTTCTCAGGGCTTGACCGCAGGCTGTTTAGGCAAAATATAGCTGGTCTATGGCTCCAGAATACAAATATTTGTAAATTGGTTTGGGCGTCTTCCTCTTTCTCTGCATTTTTGGATCCTTTTTTCTCCTGGGGATCCATTGTCATAGCTCAAGCACACCCAGCCAGAAGCTTGATCCCATTCAGACCAGAGCCAACAAACACCCTGGGCAGATAACTGGTGCTTGAGTGGTTACATGGACTTGTAAAGCCCTTAGAGGGAAGCAAGCACTTTCACATGAGAACATAGCGAGGGTGTTAGCAGGGTGCTCAGTAAACTGAGCTTCAGTAAATTGTAGCAAAATATGTACAGGCTTTACTTCTTTTTCCTAAAATGTGCAAAATTATAGCTTTCCATCAGCAAAAGTTACCAAGAGGGCTTCTGAAAATGCTCATGCTTCCTATTAGTTTTTGTTTTCCTTTTAATTGTCACTTCACCCCCAGGAACGCCCCTACTGCAGAGCAGAGCACCTGCACAGGGGTGAACTCAAGGGTGGCCGTGCTGGTGCCTGTCATCCTGCAGCACATGAGTTGCAGATGTCCCTGCCATGGGAGGGTACCAGGCAGGAGGGCTGCCCCTCTGAGCCCTGTTTGGGAGCCATCTGAAGACCGCCCACCTCCAGCTGGCACAGAATTACCCGGGACCTAATTACAACAACCTGGTGACAGCCCAGTGAGAGGATTCCCTCATTAAATGTGATGGTCTGGATGCCATGGCCGGCTCGGGGAACTCTTAAACAGTTATTGCTGGAAACGGCAAGTGCATACCAGGGGAAAGATCACTCAATACATGTGCTATTTCTTACATTTTTTCTCTGAGCATCTGTTATTGCTCTCTGCCAAAGACAGGATATTGGATCCTGAGCTTGGCTCAGCACAGTCAATCTTCTGTTTTTATGGTTAGATCTGTAGCAGCAGCTACAAGGAAAACTTTAAAATACTTGAGTGGAAAATATCCTTTAATAACATTTGTGTCTTTTTGTTTGGCTCCTGCAGGACTAAGTAGTACAAGCAAGATGTGTCAGTATTGATCAATATATTCCCATTAGGGAAAATATTTGCTTTCTATTTCCATTATATTATTATAAAGTATAATTTATATATATTTAGATGTTTATAAAGTAGTAGAAAAACCTTTTCTGATGCTGTTAGTTGTGCTGTGGGGAACAAAAGCTCTCACAATATGTGGCATGTAGTGGAGAAGCTTTTTGCCTTTTTACTTTGATCAGGTAGAATAAAGAATGGGTCAAACCAGTAGAAACCTGTCTGATCTAAAAATAAAGGGCCTGAAAGAATTGCACTGCACCCAGTGACCTTTGGCAGGGTCTATTCAGGGACTGAAAGCATGGCCTCTAGATTTCAGAAACATGCTTTTCTTTCCTTTGCACACCTTGTTTTACAAGTTTTAGAAGCCAGTTGCCAAGAAACCACTTTGGTTATTTGTGGTGCAAATGATTCCTCATTGGCCAAACAGAGGAGTAGTGAGAACTCTCTCTTTGCCTTTGGTTGGTCTCAAAAGCTGTTACGTCTCTCCTGTCCATTAGATACATCTCTCTCCACATCACCATCATCACAAATGGATCCTTGTTCACCCTTCCCAACCATCTTCACATCTGGCATGTCCTAGGGATTTTCCAAGCATTTGCTATTCCCTCTGTGTCCAATTCTGCCTCCTGATTTGGTGCCCAAGCTGCCTTTTCTTTGATATATGCAATTGTCTGAGTCACCATTGGTTGTGTCCCCCAGGTGTTAAGTTTCCCAGAAGCAGCAAAGTGCGTGATCTCAGTGACACTATCGCTGGAACTTCTCTCACAGGAGTTTCTGCTGCAATGGTAAGACTTAGCTATGCTGGCCTGGAATTAGCATTTCATTGCTAGTGTAACAAATAATTAAAAATGACCTGAAGTCACTCCAGCAGTTTTTAATTGCTACTCTTCTACAGTGAATCTCTGCTAGCAACAATTGACAAAACAACAATACAACATAAAAGCATATTTAAATTTCATTTTATTATTTTATAGTGCTGTTTCCTACTGATGTGGGGCACTGCAGGACATGTAAGCGTAAGTGCAATATGAACATGAAAGCCCTGACCATCTGTTCTTTTGCTGAGATGAATGAAGAAAAAAATACAGTTAAAACAAACTTCAAAGTTGATTTATTTTAAAATGACCACAGCTTTGCAAATTCAAGCCTTTCGGGCTCCAAATAATTATTATTTTAACATCTCCTTGTTTTCAGAGAAAGTCCTCCTCTCCAAGAATTGTCGGGTCCATTGTTCTATATTTACCTGGAAATCACACAAAAGCAATGTGTCTCCTTGGTGTTATAAAAATATGCAGAAAGAGGGAATGTTTGCCTGAAGGACTTTAAGTTCTAAATTCTTTAAGGTCTTACAAAGAAAAGCCCAAGGCCACACCGTTGTTCACGTAGAGTGCCCCAGCTCCATAAGGAAATGAATGTTTTAAAAAATCCTGCTGTAGGGATGTGCCCATCCCATGATGCATAGCCCCATGGTACGCAGACATTTAGGAAAGTTCTTGCCAAGACCAGCTCCACAAAGCAGTGCCGAAGATGTCACATGCCCATAACCCAGTGTCACCCACTGGCCCCTGTGTTATGGAAAGTGGCAAGACCGGGAAAAGACTTAATTTACAGTTGGCTGGAGGCATGTGGCTATGGCTGTATAATGGCTGTGTATTACTCCTCTACAGAATAAGATTTATGGTGTTAAATTTGACACAGCCCAGTGTGGTAGGGTCACTTCTTACCAAGCTTGCCAAACAAAGCCACCAGGTGGGAGACTTCCCCAGGTGCTGTCTGCTTCACATGCCTCTATCACAAGGGCTCTGCCTCCTTCTATGCTCCTGGCTCTCTTGCTCTGTGATTTCATACACAGAAATATCTGGGGTCTTTGGCACAGCCCCATGTTCAAGAGAAACTCACTCATCTTGGACCCTTGTTCTCTCAACAACAGCCTAATACCTAGTACCACGTTGCCCTCCCTGCTAAGCAACAGTCAACAGACAGATCCTCATCACAGAATCTCATGTGGAAGTATGACTCCACTGTGCAAGTCCAGCCATGGTATCCATCTGACATGCAAAATATACATTTAAAAAATGAGCATCGAGTGGGATGCCCATTTGTGACATGCAGCAGTCTGAAACATAATAGCTTAGTAAGATCCTGAACTTCTGAAAGAAAAGTGCCTTACATCTATGCATAAAATCTTTTCTGTTCTTAAAACTAGACTTCCAGCTCAAGCGGTCCATTCCTCAAAGACAAAGTCCTGGAAACACGGGTCATGGAACCATAAAAACATTTGAGTTGGAAGAGACACATAAAGGCCACCTAGTCCAACCTCCTGCAATAAGCAGGGTCACCTATGTCTCGATCAGGGTGCTCTGAGCCCCATCCAGCCTGACCTTGAATGTCTCCAAGGATGGGGCTTCCACCACCTCTCTGGGCAGCCTGTCCCAGTGCCTCACCACCCTTATTCTAAAGAACTTCTTCCTTATATCCAAATCCTGCCATATAAATCTGAGATGGTAGGAGTCAGCTTTCATCAGGAACATATCTTAATTTTGCTGTATGCACTTAAGTAAAACTGTTTATTAGCCTGCTCACTTGCCTTGCCCAAGATAATAAATGACACATACACCTAAATATATTTCCAGAGTTCTGCTCATTCTTTCTGATCTGGTTTCACATCCACAGGCAACTATTTTCATGTCTTCTGCATTTTAAAAGCAGAACTTACTGTATAAATGTCAGTAATTTCCGGAACCTCCTGTCCCTGGGCAGTCTTCTAAGGTCCATGACTACCAACAGCAGCTTGCTGCTCATTCTTGTTATGCTGACATATAAGTTCCTTCAAAGCCCCCGAAGAACTGGAGGCTTGTTGCATTCATAAATTTCCCAGGAAGTCTGCCAGAGGCATAACATGCTCCCAAGTTTCTGAAAGTCATCAGGGAACTCTAAAGGCAATATTTAAAAACAAAACTGTGAATGTTTGCACTTTATACAAACATAGTAAAAAAAACCCCACAAAACAGTTTATTGGTGTACTTTGGAAAGTTGAAAAACTTTCAAAGAGAGTTGAGAAAGCCTTAACATAGATAGAAAAACTGCTGAAGAACACCCACTTGTTTAGCAGATAAATACAGGCAAAACTGGGTGCTATGAGCAGAAGTCTGTCACAAGCAGAAACTGGAAATGAATCCAAGATGGGGAGGGCATATCTGAAGGGCAGCTGCAGGCTTATGCCTGGGGAACTCTTCTAGGTGTGACATTAAGAAACTTTGACTTAACTTTGAATTCATACACTGAATTTTGTAGATACATTGAACGAGGTGGTATCCCTGGGCTGGGTCAATCAAATCAGAGCTTGTTGCTACTATTAGCTTCAAGATTGTTTAGCCATATGTCATGAAAGACAAGAAAATATCTCACCAGAAGCCTGAAAACTGTATTTTGGCCATGCTGGAAAACAAATCTTTTCAACCGATGAACTTATTAAGAGAAGAGAGATGGTGATGTGCCAGCATAGGAATTTTGGTGACCATCTTGAGATTCGAGCTGACAATTCCTCAGGTGTTTCTGGTCACAGCAATGGGGTGCAGATTGTGTTCTGATGATGAGGTTGACTGGTAGCAGAGCTGGTCCTCACTGCCTACTAAGGGCACCATGAGTAAACGCAGCAGTTCACAGACCTTAAAGTCCACAGATCACTTCTTCACTTCTTACAGTTCCAGGAGCTGTCATAACAGCTCTCCTGGGACAAAGCTTTAACACTAGCAAAGTGTCACTTGCTGAGTTAAGCATTCTTACATGCAAGTTGAAGTGATAATCTTTTTTTTTTCTTCATTTAATAAACGCTAAGTTACTGTGGCAAAATATCCTTATCAGCTTTCTTCTGAAGCTTTTCTTTCTTACTCTGGAAGCCATCCACATCAGGTGTGGGAGATAGGATAGCAGCCAAAAAAGATTTGGCTTCCACTTTCAAGTGAAGCTAACTGGGTTCCACTGCATGTAAAATCCTATATAATAATGCATTTATTGGTTTCCATCCATAAATCTTTCTGACTGTTGCTAGTTCTCCCCACCAGCTGAGAGTCTGTCTTCCGTGCAGCTCTCTCACCAAGCCATTCCTCCAGCCTTGAAGAGTTCCTTGAAAAATGGATTTGGGATGCCCGCAAGTCCGTCTGGCTGTGGGGCTCCCTACCAGGGCTCCTGTGCTGCCGCCTGTGAAATAGCTCTTATTCAGGCTAATGAACATCGCTAGTGCAAGAACCAGTGGGTTGAAAGTGGCTGTGAACACATTTAGGATGGTAATTAGACAAATATTTCTGAGTCTCAGAAGGGGACTGTTCCAGAAAAGCCTTTTTTTGTAGTTGTGGCAGTTACATCCTGAACTACTTCAATTAAAAATAAAAAGTTTGGGCAGTTTATGTTCTGCCTACAAAGTAAGAGAGCAAACCTCTGCAACCACTGTGTTTCCAAGCCCAAATATTAACATGGGCATATCAGACATCTCATATTGCCAATAACAATTTCTGAAATGCCTTTGGGGGAGTCTGGGCTCCTCCTGTGGCTGGGTGAGCTGAGGGGGGCACCCAGAGAGCCAGCACTGCCACGGCAAGCGTGTGATTGGGTAGGACTAAATATTCCTGGGATTTGTTACAGAAGGGTTTTCTGAAATGTATAGGTACGCATTCACATTTTATCAGCCCTGTGGTTTACTAGTTTACCAGCAATGGGTAAAAGGAAAGGAGACACATGAGAGACCCACACACTGAAGGGATGCTGCCAGCCCTGGTGCTCAGCAGAGGTCTCTGCCCAGCTGCAGCCTGACCACTGTCAGGTGCTGCTACTGGCATCGCAGCGGAGAAGGGTTTTAAGGAGGTATTAACCACTAGAGCATCTTCCTTCTGCTTCCTTTTGTTCTTTTGTGTTTTCTCTGCTGGCTCCAGAGCAGCAGGTAAGTAACTCATGTTATTGTCAGACTTTTTCTTGCTGTTATTGATGATCTGCAGCAGCACAATGAGAACGAGCGGAGCCTTGGAGAGTAAAGCTCCAAAGAGACAAAACGAAGGAAATCAATGTTTGCTAATGGAGAAAAGAGAATCACCTGCACCAGAAAGAACTTACTGATGGAATGGGGTTTACGAGTCCCCGCCTCAGCTCCCACAGGCAATCATCCTGCTTAAGGAGGGAGAGAAGCAGAGATAGAGGAGAAAGGTAAAATGCTGTTCCCTGAATTCGGGAAATGCTCCTCCCATTCTTGGCTGTAAACACTGTGCCTGTAGAGTCTGCTGAAGTCAAAAGCAGTTTGTGGGATGCATTTTCTTTTCAGAGCGGAATAGCTGTACGCTACCTTCTCTGACCCTGTCAGGTGTGTAGTGGCCATGAGCGAGGCTGTATCTAAAGCAGCTCCAAGAAGAACTAAAATACTCGTCCTAACTTGTGATAGAGAAAAAAAGAACTTTTCTTTCTTTATTTTCACTAGCAGTGCGTGGAGCCTGTGTGAATGGGCCCAGAATGGGGTGATTAGTTCTTATTCAGAAGTGTGCACTGTGTGGGATTATTGATTTCTTCTCTGCTTGGAGATAAAAAAAAACAGAATAAGCAGGAAACTGTTTTCACACTTGACCTCATGCATGTTCAGCACCGAATTGTTTCCTAGCAGGTTCTCATGCATCCATTTTTAACCTTGGGGTGCTGCTGTCTTTACGCACTCAGCAAGGGCACTCCACACACTGTTATTTTCTCCTCACCATCAGCTAATTGGTCTTTCCAAAATACACTTTGTTCAGCCCCAAATTATCAAATCAATTGATTTTTTTGAACAAATCATTAATCATTTCACCACTGCTTGTCTGCTTGGTTTTGTCTGCTTTTCTCCACCCATTCACATACTATACTAAGCTATTGTTTTAAATTATACCTATTTTTCATCTTCTGTTATTAAAATAGGAACAATGGTGGTGCTCACACAAATCTGGATAAAGAGGAAAATGATTAATTAGAGTGTGCATCAATAAACCATTGACTTTCCCTTAGTGCAATGTATCTGTAAAGGATTTAGCAACTCTAGAAATAATAGCCTATGAAATAAATATCAGTCCCCTTTTATTCAGAAGTACACTTAAATTATACATTTCTTTTAAAATATGTGATGTATTTACCTTCTCTGCAATTTTGAAATTGGTGTTTTATAATAAAAAAAAAAAAAGCAATTTTCCTTACTTGCAGAGTTGATACACAATTGCGTGTTATATAGCGTAGAAAAGCATAGGGAATTATTCTTGTAACCAGTGAGTTTGTTTCTAATTCCTCTTCCACCTCTGTTTTGTTTGATTGTAAGATCCCATTGCTAGTTGCTCACAGTCAAGTGACTCACCCAAATATTCAGAATACCAAGCCTCATATATCTTGAATTACATACAAATGTATTCGATCGTGTTATGTGCACAGTGACTGTACTTTGTCACCCATGACCCATGACTGCTCACCCTACACATTGGTCAGCCAACTCTGGATGAGGAGCAGCAGTAACTGTCCACACACAGCCAGCAAGAGGTCAGCATTTCTGCCATCATCCTCCTCACCTGCAGGAAAAGTGTTTTAAACACTGAGATGGAAATGCAGAAGTCTGTAGTGGTGACAAAAGAGCAAAATGTGTCACCGATACACCTTAAAAATATAAGGGCTCAAGCTGTTTGGATTAGTGTATGCCCTTTGGTGTCAAATCTGTTTATATTCTAAGATACAACAGAGGGCTAAGGAACAATAACAACATTTTTGGACAGCATCCTTTTGACCTTGTACTGCTCACAGTGGACTCTTTCTTCCTGTATTGATGCTTTAACTCCTCAACTATTGTAATCCAGCTGAATACGTCTCTAGCAGATATTTTAAAAGGAAACATGAATTTGCTGCAGCTAAAAAGCTTGTGTTTAAGGCAAGTAAATAATTCCAAATAGTTCCTATTGGTTTTCTAGTGGTGTCATTTCCATGAACAACGGGACATTTTTTAAATTTAAAACAACAATTGAATTGTCACAGTATGGGTGGCAGTTCAGTTCTGCACCACTTTCTCACTGGACCAGAAGATAAAAGGTTGAAATATTAAGGGACATGGAAACAGACGTGCTTCATCTGTTAGCATCCCAGCATGGAACCAGAAATGCACATCTGTGGGGGAAAAAAAAAATGTTAAAATGACATCCCTGCAATGTTAACCCTTGTGTCACCATTCTTTACCTTTAGTCCACGCATTTTCCTTAGAAAATTGGGGTAATGACACTGTAGAGGCAAGTGCCAGATTATGTTTTAAGTAACTGGGGTGAAATTGCATACAAAAGTAATTTCTTCTCATTGTTAATCAACTTGTGGCCAACACCTTTCATCTTCAAAGCTTTTTTCCCCTACAGATACTACTTCTTTCACAACAGAAACTGTGGGTCCTTTCTGCAGCCCTTCTCCAGCTCTCTTCTTATGGGCTTTCATCTAGTTGTTGCAGTGTATCTCCTCACTAATATCTTTAACTTCACCTTAGCCTAGCAAAAGAAAAAACTACTTCCAGCTTTATGCCTGTATCTTCCCACCCCCTTTTCTCTTTTGTGAACAGCTGCCTTTGAGGTTCCTGAACTTTGGCTTAATCCCAAAAGGTATGAGAATTTTCTTAAGACTTGTAATTGAGAGGAATGTGAATATTTTCCAATTTGCCTAGGGCAATGTGAAGCCTGGAGTCACACCCATGCACTTAAAGCTGGTACTTTCTGTATGGCATGGTCTAAAAGATGGCACCAAGGTGGGAGGAAGTGTTGATCTGCCTGACAGTAGGAAAGTCCTACAGAGGGACCCGAATAGGCTAGATTGCTGGGCTAAGGCCAATTGCACTTTGGCCACAAAAACTTTATGTACCACAACATGCTTGGAGCAGAGTGGCTGGCAAGCTGCATGGAGGAAAAAGATCTGGGGGCGTTGGCTGACACTCAGCTGAACATGAGCCAGCAGTGTGCCTGGGTGGCCAAGAAGGCCAATGGCATCCTGGCTTGTATCAGAAATAGTGTAGGCAGCAGGAGCTGGGAAGTGATCATACCCCTGTACTTGGCACTGGTGAGACCGCATCTCGAGTACTGTGTTCAGTTTTGGTCTCTTCACTACAACAAAGACATTGAGGCTCTGGAGCATGTTCAGAGAAGGGCAGAGAAGCTGGTGAGGGGTCTGGAGCACAGACCTTATGAGGAATGGCTGAGGGATCTGGGATTGTTCAGTCTGGAGAAGAGGAGGCTCAGGGGAGACCTTATCGCTCTCTAGAACTGCCTGAAGGGAGATTGTGGTGAGGTGGGTCTTGGCCTCTTCTTCCATGTAACTAGTGATAGGATGAGAGGGAATGGCCTCAAGTTGTGCCAGATGAGACTGAGGTTGGATATTAGGAAAAACAACTTCTCCAAAGGAGTGGTGAGGCACTCACACAGGCTGCCCAGAGAGATGTTGAAGTCACTGTTCCTGGAGGTGTTAAAAAAATATTTTGATGTGGCACTGACAGACATGGGTTGTGGGCATGGTGGGGATGGTTCAAAGGTTGGACTGGATGATCTTAGTGATTTTTTCTGACTTTAATGATTCTGTAACACTTTGATTCTATGAAAGCATGCCAGGCACCATTCTAACAGCTCCCCAGTATCGCAGTTGCATCACAGTGCCTGGGATCTTGCTTTGACACTTATACTTTTCCCAGTGAGGAGGCAGACCAGATTTATTATTCACTCACTGACCGCCTGTATCACCATCAATACAGGGATATGATGCTGTTTCAAAAGGTCCTGTTTGCATTCCATTAATTTGTCTCTCCTTTAAAGCTAGAGTAAAGCCTGTCTGATTTCCAATTGTTTCAAGACAAAAGAAGAACAAAAAAAATTAAATGGGACAGAAATGTAATGTGAATAGTAGGCTTTCAACTGCTTGGGGATCTTAAGTTTGATGTAAAATGCTTTTTTAAAAGGTCATGTAGTAGAAACCATCAATTTTAATAAGGCATTCTTCTCTGCTGTTGAGGCAAAAGTGTCAACATGCAATAACCTTGATTTGTGCAAAGATAGTTTATATGAATAAAACGTTGTCCCAGCAACTTAATGAATGACTGATTTGCTCAGTATGTTTCTATTATTTACTGACAGTTTTAAAAAAAATTCATTTAAATATGAAAAAGAAGTGAGTGTTCGGATTGATCAAGTCATTTGTCTCTGCTTGTGAACGTGGCTTAAATAGCTGATCAAACTCTGAAGTGTACATTAACCTCTAGTACACAGCAGATAGTAGTGCCAATAATAGTGCTTTTAATATCTGTTACTGAAGTCATTGTGCTTCCTGAGTGTCTGTTTGTACCTACTGTCATTGTCACCTGCGAAGAATATAAAAAAAAACTATAAGACAGGAAGACAGCAAGGGAGAAGGAAGGATTGCGTGATGAGAAATTAGCTTGGATATGTAAGAAAGCCTAGATTTTTGTTGGGAAATTTAAGGCAAACTGCATACAAGAGCTTGTCAACTGAGAAGTAAAGACAAGCCTTCTGTAGATTTTAGTAGGTCTAGAGTTATGCTTCAGAAATGCAAACAGAATAAAAGGAAAAAAAGGCAGTTCATGAGAGGATTTTGAAGCATGGATGACATAGAGAATGCAGCTGGTACCAGCAGCCACCAAAACGCAGCTACTCCTGTGTACAGTTTGAAGAGAGATACAACTGCTCTTATTCCCACAGATCTACTCCAGAACTTCTCCATGATGATCATTTTTGAAAAGAGCTCATATCTTTGGGTCCTTTGGGACACACACAGCCCAAAGCCACACTGCATAGCCGTGGTTCATGTTTTCAAGCAATTACTTCATCACTTACAAAAGGAGATATTACAGCCATTTCAGTCTTTATGCACAATTTTTAAAGACCTTGTTTTACAGAAGCTGAGTGTAGGATCCCTGCAGGCTTAACGAACAAAATTCATTCTCAAGATTACATATTATTGCCATCATCCAGCTGTCATCTTGCTGTCTATTTTGTATGTTCAGTCACTATTTTCTTTCTCTAATTCCTATGATGGGGCGATTTTCAATGTACCAGATGAACTAAAACATCAGATTTCCCTCTGGATAATGGGCAGCAAAGCTAGCAAAGCACAGCAAGCTGCTGATTTTCAGGGAACATAAAATATTCTGTCTTGTGGATTGTGCTTTCATAGTACTCTGGTTAGAAATGGTCAAAAAAGTAGTAGCAAGGCTGAGACAGGGCTAAATAATGCTTACAGCAACTGTGTTCTTCCAAATACGTTAGAGATGATAAACAGAAGAATGCAGACTGCAGTAGTTCCTTTGTTTAGTGTTCTCATAGCCAGCTTTTGGAGCGTTTACGTGCTGCACCATCAGAGCTTTCTGAAGCCACAGTACCAGCCCCAGGCACCAACACGATGCTCTCGAAAGCTGTGTGTCATGAGCAGGGCTCGGACTCACACAGGGTTGTCGGAGACATCAGCTCTGTAGAAAAGTTAATTTCTGCGTTTCTGAGAGAAAAACTGCAGTGGAAATCTAGTTCTGCTCACTGTCAAAATGACAATTTAGAAAATAATCCTTGCCTGCTATGAGGTTTCTGTCACAGTTCCTGAGAGCCTATGCTGCTGTTATTCAACTAATTGAATTATCCAGTCTTTTTCACACTGTCCTTACTGGAAGATGATGTATTTGTGGGTGGACAGCGGTTATCATGGTCTGCTGTGGGGATTACAGCAGAAGGAAGGAACAGCATTTATGCATCATTCGCTTCTCAAGTGGGGCATAATACGTACAGGTTCTGGAGAGAGCTGATTGTCTCAACCAGAAAAAAAGAGCATGTAAAAATGTCCCAGTTTCTTTGTTCAGCAAAAAATATGGTAGAAATTTGTACTGGTCCCCAGAGAAAAACCTGGTGTTCTGTTCTTTGCTCAGTTAACGAGGACCTATACAACTGAATCTTTGACATTATTTTTTTCCTATCCTTTGCAATATTTTTCATGGCTGGCTGACTTCATTCTGACAGTATCCCTTCACTCTTCTGCTTTTCTTATAGGTACATTTAACTTACGAGATTTCCCCTTCAGTCAGGGGAGATTTCTGTTTTATCCTTACAGGGTGAAATGAAATCTCTCTGCATGTATGTGGGAATGACTAGAACGTTTCTTACACAAAATATAGCGACCTCGACAGCCACACCTGGAATCTTGTACAGTGTCTGCTTTCAATGGTACTAGAAAGACTTAAACTTGTCTAAATGCAACATCTCAGGATTGTCCAGAATAGGGGATCCTTTTGTAACAAAAGGGGGCATTCAGATATTTCAGGGTATTTACTTTTTTTTATTTGTAATCCTCAAATTTAGTGGTTTATCCATCTCATCTACCTGAAACTAATGCACTAGTTTTTATACTGGAGATTAATATCACTATCTGGTACTATAGAAAACTACATTAGCATTTATTATCATGCATTAACCTTAATAAAAATCAACGTTTGCTGTTTTCTTTCTTCAGACATGAGCCAGTGGTCTGAAGAAATTTTAGAAACTCTCACAGCAAAGCTGTAATACAAAACTCACAGAGTAGAGAGTAAATTAGATGCATGTTCATGTTTTTACATAAAATGCATGTGTGAAGAGACAGACATGCACCTTGCCATTGAAAACCCATAACATGCTGTGCTTCTCTAATGATGCATTTGGGACTTCTGAATGTGTTCAATACAAATTCCAAAATACATCACTGAACTAAAAAAAAGGCAGGCATACCAAGAGAAAATGTAATAATCTGGAAACTGAGCCAAAATCCCTCTTCGTATATGCAAACATCACATTGGACTTTTTCAAAGAGGGAGAATGCCTCATCTTTGTGCAGGTGGGTGGCATCTGGTAGTCCAGATACCACTAGTTGAAATATCTATGTGAATTTTAAATTGTGTTGGTACCTTATAACACAGCAACCTAAGAGGATTCTGTTCATAGATCAAGACAGTTGGCCATCTTTTTGTGAGCCAAGTATTTAGTTATCAATATACTCTATGAAATTCTAGGCAGTACTTCAGGAATTGGTTCATTTGCCCAGGCACTAATTTGTAAGCCCATGAAAGATGCAGTCTGGCATCCCAGCCTACCTCCAGCCACTACTCCACACCATGTCCTCAAGGCATGAGAACTCACAAAGGCCCTGTCAGACCAGTGCAGGCATCTCAGATACTTAAGGGTATCAGAGATGCTAGACGCCGCTATCAACATAATAGACAGCTCCTCATGTCATGTGCAAAGGAATTCATCCCCCCTCAGAGCAGATAACACGTGTCAGCTGAACCCCTTTGCCACACTGGCTGTGCTGCCTAGATGGGGACACCCAGAGGGCTCTGGTACTACTGGAGGTGCTCAGGAACATCCCAGATGCCTACACCAGGTGGGCAGGCATGACACAACTTACCAGTGACTGCTTTTTCTGAAATAGCCTCTGGAGACTGAGTAGCCTAAAATGACTCTATACTCCTATGTTAAGCTAAGAATCAGTTCATTCAGAAATCTCCATCTCAATGGACAAAAACCAAGACATAAAGTGGGGCAGGACTCAATCTTACCCTAGTTTCACTTAACTGGAGAGAAGGGAAGCATCCACCCCAACATGTTCAGAAAGGCAACTAAACAGCAGCCATGAGGATCCCCTCCACAAGTGTAAATCCCGGTATTTCTAATGCTCTGGCTTTTATTAGAGTGAAATTTAGCTTTACTTAGAGACCTGGATTGTATTATTTTGGAGTCTCAGCTTCAATTACAACTAATGAATAAATAAAAAGGATAGGAAAAGAAGGTAGGGAAGGGAAAAAAGAAGGAAAAGAAGAAAAGTGGATAGGGAAAGGGAAGGGGAGGTGAAAGGCAAGGCAAGGAGAAATATCTAGACCTAACTTTTACAAGTGAATCCTTACAGCAGATAGTCTTGTGTACCCTAACGGCTCATAAAACAGGAAGAAATAAAAAAGCTTTTTCTTATTTATATTTTTGCTTAAAATCTCCTGACTTCTAACTCAATATCAGTTAAGGAACTGTGACCTGTGAACTTTGAACTTTGGGATCAGCAACATTAAAACACATATGGATCAAGAGTAATGGAAGATAATCAGAACAGTATAATGTGTCTTCAGGTTTTACATCTGATGAATTCCACTCAAAGAGAAGAACATTAGAGGGAACACTGCTGGTAGTAAAAAGCTGAGCATTTGGATGCCTGCCACGTCCTATTCCCTATTGACACTAGAGTGCCTGAGATAATGCAGAACAGTACCTTGCAAGACTCGCTTTAGTTCTCCTTTGCTGCATGTAAATGTTTCTCTTTCCTCCTACGGCAACCACTTAAAAAGTTGAATAGTTATGTTACCCAAGTGCTTCAAATATAAAAACTTACTGTAAGGTTGAGAACTTACTATAAATATCCGCTGACTCTTTGGCCTGCTTAATGCTGAAAATGGATGTGTAATTTCAACCTATTAATATGCAAAGTGCCGCCTTCCTCTCTTAAAGATGAATAAATGGCATTACAACCTGAATTAATGCTCCCCTGTGACCAAAGGGGAGGGGATGCAGAGGGAGATTTTCCAATTGCTGGGTGCACATCAGAAGGACACCACCACCATGTACAACAATAACGTTCCTCAAAAGACCTGGCACAGTTTGAGGATGTAGGTGTGATAAAATGGGTGTCAGCCAAGAGGGAGCAAAAAAGTGATAAGCAGCTGGACAGGAACCCCCAGGCCTTAACATCAGAGGCCTATACAACAAGAATCTGACACGAGGCCATTTTGTCCTTCTTCAGCAGGAGATGAATTCTCAGACAGGACCAGGCTATCATCCAAGATGCTGTTTCCAACCAGATCATTTCAGAGCCCTGAGCTCATCTCCTCATTGCACCTGATGATGTTGTACTTTTATGGAGAAGGGAGGATAAGTATATGCTTGCTCCTCTTATCTCCTTGAAACAGCCAGTTAAGGAACAACAGACTATTACTGAAGCCATGGATCTCCCTTGGGATATATATAGATCATACGAGATGATTTCCACAAAAAAATGAGCAATTCTGAACTGATACATCTCCTGTCTTCCTGCTCTGGAGGGCTGCTTCTGAAGTTATGACCCCTTCTTGGATAAGTAACTTGTGCAGGTAATTGAATAGTCCATGTCATCAAATTTTAAGCATCACTGCTTAAAGATGTTTCAAATTTTGAAATTACTTTACAGCAGTTGCTCAAAGTAGACATCTACTGTCAAATTTCTAATAGAAATTTGACAGTAAATAACTGCTATTGAGAGCAGAGAGTTTTTTTCTGCTAGAAAACAATGAATGCTTGTTTCCAAGGGATGCAGCATTCTACAAGACACTCACCAGCACAGGATGACCTAAAAATTAGCCGTTGCCTAGGTAGCAATAATCATGATCTGGTCACATTTGTGTTGTACAAACAGACATGGCATCAACAGATGATGAATAAATTTGTGTATTTAAAAACACTAATTTTCTAAAAATTACAACAACTGTTGGCATGGCTAGCTTTAAATGTGGTTCAAGAATTCTCTAATACAAGAGTTTGCATAAATTCCATGGGCAATCAGTCCATTTCTTTAAAAAAAAAAAAAGAGTATAATTAATTAAAAAAATGAAATTAATTCATGAAGTGTGGATAAAAGGGAATGCTGAAAAATAAGGAAGGCAATCAACCGGTACTGACAAAGATGCTGAGTAGTCAAAATACACTCAGAAGAAAACAAATCTGCCTTCGGCCAAAACAAATACAAATGGTGAAATGGAAAGTAATGGTACAGTAATATTCAGTAAATATATCAATTCTACACTTTAAATCAGGAAAGAAAATGTATCCACTCTATTTGATGCTGATGGAAAGTTACCACTGACATCAGAAAAGGTGGTGGAGAAGTAGGTAATAAAGTGCATTTTTTCTGTTACATACACAGAGATCATATAAATCTGAAAAGAAAGTAGGTGAGGAGCTTTCTGAAACCATCTGTTTAATTCTGAACAGTTATTGGAAAATAGTGACGTCTTTCAACTGCAGTGCAGAACATCAAAATGCAAGTCAAAAGGTTATATTGTTATCCTGGACAGTATTGACAGTACTTCAGGGATCTCGTACAAACTAGTGAAATCTATAAACTTGGCCAATGTAATTCCAAGTATTAAATGCACTAAGGGGCTTACATACCATTTTGCCTGATGTGAGTATTGAAGAAAATAAACTAAAGCCCCAAGCTAAGTTGTGAACTCTGCCAATAAGGAGTTAAAGGCTAAGCATGAGATGCAAAAAAGTAATTCAGTACATGAGGAAAATTTGAGAAAAACTTTAGGCACCTACCCTGGAAGTTTGACCCCATAGCACGCCTCTGACCACACATACCTAAAGCATGAGTTTTTTCCTTTATCAGCGCTTTCCAGGTTGCAGAGATTAGCTTGCAGTTGTAGTAAACTAATCTTTAGTTTAGAATCTGCTGCTTAATAACTTCTGACATTTGTTCCATCCATGGAGATAGAGATTAGAGATAAAGAAAATTACACTATGGGCATCCTTGGACCTAAGTCTCTGGTTGGATATTAGGAAAAACAGCTTCTCTGAAAGTTTGGTCAGGCACTGGGGCTGCCCGGGGAGGTGGTGGACTCACCATCCCTGGAAGAGCTCAAGAAATAATTAGATGTGCTACTAAGGAACACGGTTTAGTGGGCAATATTGGTGGTAGGAGGACAGTTGGACTGGATGGTCTTAGAGGCCTTTTCCAACCTGAATGATTCGATGATTCAAAGACAGAAAGATGAGGCCCTCACCAGGTACACTAGAATCTGTCTTTAAAATCTCAGGCAGCAGAGATCTCAGCTCAAAACCAATAGTACAGCTGCCTTTGCTTCTTGCTTTCTTGATTGCCAAATAGTTGGGTACTTCTGCAGGACTAAGAGCACAGAAGATATACTTCCTCCTGACCAGGTGCAGGATTACTCATTGAGAACCACCCTTTCTTGTTTCTAGGCTATGCAGAATAGCAGGTACTGAGAAGCTGATCTGGTTCTGCGTTTTATCCCATAAGAAACACTGAATGAGAAGCAACTTCCAAGTGGAAGTATGTATGTTTGGTCACAGCACTGCTGATCCTAGGTCAAACCTGATTTGTGCCCTTCTCACCCATTTTTCCTAAAATCTTCAGGTCCCTGATTACTGAGCCAAGTCAAGAGGGACAGTGAGATCAAAGACAGGAACTTGGAAGACATTGAATGGTTCAGTAAAGTGAGTCAGCACCCAGAGTTTCAGTGAGATCATGCTGAAGTGCTGAACTGGGCTAACAATTTTTTGTGTGAGATCTTACTTTAAACCATAGAATAGAATCATAGGATAACCAAGGTTGGAAAAGAGCTCCAAGACCATCCAGTCCAACTGTCCACCTACCACCAGTATTTCCCACTAAACCATCTCCCTCAGTGCAACATCTAAATGTTTCTTGAACACCTCCAGGGACAGTGACTCAATCACCTCCCTGGGCAGCCCATTCCAGTGCCCAACCACTCTTTTGGAGAAGAAATTTTTCCTAATATCCAACCTGAACCTACCCTGATGCATCTTGAAGCCATTCTCTCTCGTCCTATTGCTGTTACCCAGGAGAAGAGGCCATCCACATCACCACATCCTCATTTCAGGTCATTGTAGAGTACAATAAGGTCTCCCTTGAGACTCCTCCAGACAATTAGACTACAATGGCTCTTGACAGAAGTAGTGTACTACTTCTGACTGACTTCTCATTCAGGTAATCCAGAATGGATCCAGTGTGGTTTGCCTCAGCTCACAATGAGAGTGGAACCACTCAAAACCTCACTAATCCTACTGCCACAGGCTGCAGACACAATCAGGAGATGGACAATTGTTCTGTCTCAGAAAACTGGCATCTTATTACTCAAGACAGGCTTGTCAGAGCAGAGCTGGAATCTTGTCCTGATGACTCCCGTACTGCACCTGGTCTGTGGGTAATGAAAAGACTTCAAACCCAGGGCTGTCAGACTGACACCTTTGACAAGCTGTAAATACTGGAGGGGAGGGATGTATTTTTCTATATTTTTTAAGCAAGCGCTTACAACTACAACTGACTACCTAGTCCCAGCCGTAGTAAATTGCTATAATTTATAATGTGGTTTTCTGCACAGGAGATCTACCAGTAAATGCCAAGGTTGTTTTGCTGATGTGCTCCCAGCCTTGCAGCCCCATGTCTCAAATGGTGCAACAGCTCTGCTCCAGCGATGAAAAATGACACCTTGTGCTGTTGGCATGTAGCCAGAACATCACCACAAAGGTTGTCTCTCCAACCCCACGACTGTGCTGGTGACTTCTCACCCCATCTGCATATTTTTTCAGTAGGTCTGTGGTGTCAGGCAGAGGCTGTGTGCCTTCCTCTCCTGCAGCATTATTTTCCTCTTCTCTCAACACAGATAGGTCAGCATTCACCGTCCCTCTCTTGGGGAGGTGTTCAACCTGCTATCTCTCACCCTTCTCAGCATTTTGTTGTCTCTTTAAGCTTCCAAGCTGTGAGGAGAGTGGCTGTCTCTTTGTTCTGTATTTGTGTAACACACACTGACAGAGAAATGCCTCCTGTTTCCAGCTGCTTTGGTAATACAAATTAAACGAGGGTAGTGGCATGGTTGCCTAATTACCCTGTTTTCTTCCCTATTTCAGCAGCAATTTCAATCAGTTGAATTTTGTAATGATGGATTTAAGAGTAGGCAACATACTACGACTCTTCTGCTTTCTGATGGCTGAGAGCTGCTGGGTATGGGTCTTTAAAGAGCTAACAACACCACAGAAAGTCACAGGCCATTGCTGTGTGTTCTTTAAAATGACCTAGTGATGTTAAAGATTGGAAAAGTCCTCCAAGATCAAGTCCAGCCGTCAACCCATCCCCCCCATGCCCACTAATCTTGTCCTTCAGTACCACATCTACATGTTTTTTGAGCACCTCCAGGGATGGTGATTCCACCATCTCCCTGGGCAGTCTGTTCCAGTGCCCGACAACTCTTTCAGAGAAGAAATTTTTCCTAATATCCAGTGGGGATGGCCTCTTTTGCTCTCCCGCTGGGAATGGCAACCCTTGCCAGTGCCACCAGCCATGTCCCAAGCCCAGTCCACTCATGTGTTGCACTCCTAGCACCAACTGTGCCACCACGCTATAGCTATTAGATGTTCTGCCATGTTGTGCTTTTTAAAATGTGCAGCTTCTGCTTTGATCTTGGCAGCCTGAGTCACTAATTTAAATGCCTCCTGCCTCCTTTCCTAAGTGAGCACTTCAGCATCACTGACTGCTAAGAAGCGCGACTGGCTGACAGCTCGTTGGGAATCGGCCTTTTGAAACAAGGCCCTGAGAGAGGGGAATGTGGCATAGTGCCCTGCTTGCTTCACAGATCTGAAGTATGCAAGGGCTCAAATGACTAATACTTTAAAGTTTTTCAGTTTTAAATGAGCAGCTTTCTAAACAGAGCAGGAGTCTTCAGTGCTGCTTCTCACCAGAACAGCCTTTAAGTGTGTTCCATCCAGGACCAGCTCTCCTGTGTCCTAGCTTTTTGGTGCTGGATGTCTGGGTAAGGTCTCACTGAGCTCCCCGTGTGAGGTCAGCTGTACGGGGTGTTTGCATGATGCCTGGAGCAGCTCTTCTTAATGGGCTTCGAGAACTCCCTGCAATAAACTCTTCAGTTCCCCAGACGAGAATTTTGCACCATTACTGAACCAAGCAGCTAATCATCAGTAGCCATCTATAATCAGCTCCAAGCTTCCCTGTAACCCAGGCTGCCTTTTAAAAGGCACATTTAACGTTATTTTTTATTCCTTATAGCAGAAATCTAAGAAAAACTTCCATGAATCTGCAAAACAATTGACTTTTTATTAGTGTGGGATGTTTAGTATGACTGCATAACTAAGTGAATATTGAGATTGGTGTTCTGAAGGATATGAACTTTCTGCTGAAGTTTTGGTTAGACCCTGGAGTGTGATAGGATGAGAAACAAGGTTTGTTGAAGAGAAAGCATGTGAAATATAAAGTAGATTGTACATAAGAAGTTGTACAATGTAATAAGAAAGAACAAGAGGAGCTGAGTGGTCACAAAAATATTCAATGCAGAGCTTTTTTCTTTTTCCTCCAGATGAAACTTGTAGGAATTTGTGATATTAAGACATAATTACCTTTGTAGTATAAATACCTTTGTAGACAAGTTCTCTGACACTTCAGACAGCTGCTACAGACCTTTGTTTCTTTATTCCTTCATCTGATATCGACTGTTATCCTTGCATCAGAAGAGGAGTGGCCAGCAGGAAGAGGGAGGTGATTGTCCCCCTCTACTCAGCTCTTGTGAGGCCCCATCTGGAGTACTGTGTCCAGGCCTGGGGCCCCCAGCACCTGAAGAACATGGAGCTGTTGGAGCAGGTCCAGAGGAGGATCACAAGGATGCTCAGAGGACTGGAGCACCTCTCTTGTGAAGACAGGCTGAGAGAGATGGGTTTGTTCAGCTTGGAGAAGAGAAGGCTCTGGGGAGACATCATTGTGGCCTTTCTGAATTTAAAGGGAGCTTGTTTAAAAGATGGAGGTCAAGTTTTTACACAGGCAGATAGTGATAGGACAAGTGGGAATGGTTTTAAACTAAAAGAAGGGAGTATGGATTGCATTTTCTAACACAACAAGCTTTGTCAGGTTCATAGGCTACCTTTTTCATTACAGGTAAAACGTAAGTTCCTAGTACTATAGGAATTGCCACAGAAATTGCTGAACTACACCAAAATCCTGTCTTTTTCACTGTCATGTCCTTGACAACAGCATTACATCATTGGGAGTTATAAATACATGATAATGTCTCTTACTAAGACAGCAGGAGCTCTTTTTTGCTCAAGGAGTCATTCAGCACCTGACGAGGCTTGCAAGATACAGCTTTCAAGATGACTTCTCTGAATTGCAGCAATCTAACTTACTAGATTTTCATTATGCGGTTAACTTTCCCGTGTATATGTGTGCAGTGTAGATTTTAAAATCTGCATATTTTACATCTACTGCTCATAATTTTACAAGGCTTATGGCTTGGTCAAATGAAGCCAATTCCCTACACAACAAGCAAAAATATTTCTTTTCAGCAAAAGCTGTTTCCCTGCCAATTTCTACTTACAGCCCCAAGCCTTTTCACTCATATCATTTTATATACAGCTGCTTAAAACAAGGTCCCTTTCTAAATCTCCGCAAACTCAGAAAAAAGCCTTATCTATTTTCCTTCTGTCTTACTCCACCTCCTTAGAGCAGAAAATAAATATTTGACTCAGTTTTATTTTTTACCCATCTGATTGTATAGAACAACACTTGCATAAGCCTGGAGCAATGTTCTACTGGGTTACTAAAGGGAGTTCTAAAAATGGTAGTTCTCAAAAATTATCAGTAACTAATAAATGGGAGGAAATGATCATGACTTTAATAAAAAAGAGTTAAGACCTCTCCTTTAATTGTTGAAAGAACCCAAAGATATAAATTAGAAGCTAAACAAGCAATTGCTTGAGTGTGATCCATTATGGTAAGTTTCTATCTCCTGATGAGAATAAGTGAATGTTTAATTTGAGATTCAGACTCTATCATGCACCACTAGTCTATGACTCTAATTCTTGTTAGTACAAGCTCGATTTGCTCAAAATAAAGGTGCCAAGAAGATTAGATTGACTTTTGTTATGATGCTGAATTAAATTGACTGACAAAACCATGAAAGTTTTGAAATGAAGACTGTAGGGAAAGATTATTCTAATGTGCATAAATCTTTTTCTGACTCTTCATTTTGTTAGAGACTATTTTTTGAAAATCAGAAAAAGAAATGATGAGTGTCCCATAACATACCAAATTCATTCTCTTTGTTGAAGAGCCACATTATCATAGAATCATACGATCATAGAATCACCAAGGTTGGAAAAGAACTCCAAGATCATCCAGTCCAACCATCCACCTATCACCAATAGTTCTCACTAAACCATGTCCCTCAGCACAATGTCTAAATGTTTCTTGAACACCTCCAGGTTCAGTGACTCCACCACCTCCCTGGGCAGCCCATTCCAGCGCCTGACCACTCTTTCAGAAAAGTAGTATTTCCTAATATCCAGCCTGAATCTCCCCTGGCACAACTTGAGGCCATTCCCTCTAATTCTATCACTAGTTACACAAGAGAAGAGGCCAAGACCCACCTCACCACAATCTCCCTTCAGGTAGTTATAGAGAACGATAAGGTCTCCCCTAAGCCTCCTCTTCTCCAGACTGAACAATCCCAGGTCCCTCAGCTGCTCCTCATAAGGCCTGTGCTCCAGACCCCTCACCAGCTTCGCTGCCTTCTCTGAACACGCTCCAGGGCCTTGATGTTTTTCTCGTAGTGAGGGGCCCAGAACTGAACACAGTACTCGAGGTGTGGCCTCACCAGTGCTGAGTACAGAGAGAAAATTACTTCCCTGCTCCTGCTAGCAGCACTATTTCTGATACAAGCCAGGATGCCATTGGTCTTCTTGGCAACCTGGGCACACTGCTGGCTCATGTTCAGCCAAGTATCGACCAACATCCCCAGATTCATTTCCTCTACACCATCTTCCAGCCACTCTGCCCCAAGCCTGTAGCGTTGCCTGGGGTTGTTGTGGCCAAAGTGCAGGACCCGACACTTGGTCTTCTTGTACTTCTTCCCTCTGGCCTCAGCCCAGCAATCCAGCCTGCACAGAACCCTATGTAGGGGCTTCCTATCACCAGGCAGATTGACACATCCTCCCGACTTGGTGTCATCTGCAAACTTACTGAGGGTGCTCTCAATGCCCTCACAGTATCCCTCACATGGACAGGCTGAGAGAGGTGGAACTGTTCATCCTGGAGAAGAGAAGGCTCTGGGCAGACCCTGAGAGCAGCCTTTCAGTATCTAAAAGGGAGCTGTAAGAAGGGGACAGACACCATAGCAGCATATGTTGAGACAGGACAAGGGGAAATAGTTTCAAACTAAAAGAGGGGAGAATTATATTTGATATATGAATATATATTTTTTAAGATACAGGTAGTAAAACACTGGAACATGTTTCCCAGAGAGATTGTGCATGCCCTGTCCCTGGAGGCATTCAAGGTCAGGCTGGACGGGGCTTTGAGGAACCTGATCGAGCTGTAGGTGTCTGTGTTCACTGCAGAGGAGTTGGACTAGATGGCCTTTAAGGTTCCCTTCCAACTCAAATGATTCTTTGATGATTGTGTAATGGTTCTATGAAATGTCTGAAAGTTGTATATGATCCTCACTGTTGCTGCATGCTTAAAAGCACAAGTAAAAATAACTGTTCCCTGAAGAACACACACTTTTCTTCTGTTTTTCTTTAACTAATAAAAGTACCTCACATCCACTGTCAAAAGACCATCTGAATCTCAGCAACAAACAGGAAGATATGGGGACATTGAAGAGATACAATTCACCATATGCTTTCCATGAATATTGTAAGTATATGAAAGAAAGAACAACTATTTCTTTTGTGAAAAATCACTGATTCTCTCTCTAAAAACAGAATGTATAAAACCTGTAGGTTGGCCTGGTTAATAAAAAGCAATAATATATTAAGTTTCTATAGGTTAGCCTTTTATCTTGTTTTCTTTACTTCACTGAACATACATGATTGGTCTGAACATGCATCCTTATTTGACAAAAAACATAAAATTAGTGAAGGTTATAAAAAACAAGAACATATTTTTGGACAATTTATCTGAACCTGGATCACCTTCTTGATCCAATTTAGAGCCCAAACATACATATATCCGAGTGAAATTTAGAAGGAGAAACTGGCTTGCCCCCGGGGGATAAGCACGTGTTGCTGGATTTGAGAGGAGGCAGGAACTTCTTCAGTCAGCTTTATCACCAGAAAAATCGTAGCATCCAGCTACTCCTTGGTGTTGAAGTTTATAGTTAATACGATCAGACTGGCTTGCCCTCCCAGTGAACTTGTCAACACCACAGAATAAAGTCAAAGCAATGCAATGCAGAAAAAATAGTGGAGCTGCTTTTGTTTAAACTGCTGCTTTGTTCCCAGGAAGGAACTGAGAAGTTGATGGATATTAATAACTATGCTGGAAGAACTAAATGAAAGAGTGGAAGCTCTTTTAATTACATATAATGTGTTCATACTAACTGTTTTTTGCTAGTCATGGGTAAATTTAGTCATGCCTCGTCAAGAGCAAGACAATTGCGCCTGCACCATTTCTGTTTGAAGAGGTGACTTGACGTTCTTGATCATTTGGCATCTCTAAAATTGGTGAAATGGGACCTAGGCCTATTATTTATATTGAACTTGCTGAGCTGTGAAAAAAAAAAGTATCCCAAAGGTATTTTCAGTATAATTTTGGAGAAATTGAACAGTTTATTTTAGACAAAACTGTGTACTGTAAATGTACTTCTAACACATCTTCTACCTGTGATAATGCTTCACATCTAAGAATCACTTATTGTACATGCTAATTGATAACATTCCTTCACTATCAATTTAATCCTGAGCCTGCTGAAATTAAGACTATTTGCAGTAGCAGAACTTCACTTCACACTATACCTTTGGTACCCCTTGCTGAATAGTAGCATCAAAATTCTCAAATGTGTATTCCTCTCATAGAATGAATGTTCTTGTTGCTGTAGAGTTAAGTCCAACACTGTTTTTGAATGCTTATTTATAGAAACTTAGGGAGAAACTATTAATTTAAATTCCTGCCACATTTAACCTGTTTTTCTATGGAAGAAGTCTTGCATGGCCACAGTAGATGGGATTCAATCTACCTAACTTCAGATATCTACAATACAGATATTTATCTCTAGATGTTCTTATAAACATGTTATAATTGTGTTATAATTGGTTATAATTTCTGTGAAATTAGGCAGTTGAGCAAAAAAAGATAGATCCTGTAAGTATTCAAGCAACAGGAAAGGCTGCAGCTGTAGATCCTTCATTTGCAGACTCCAGAGGAGCCACATAGAAGTAATCTGGCAGAAATCTCAGGCAGATGGGGTCAAACTACTCCCCAAAAAGAGGCATCTGTCATGGATTTAAGTGTTGGACAGCTACAGTGAGAGTAAGCTTAGCCTTGGAAACCTAATATCTTTACACTATGGATATCTCCACCTGAGGTAATCACCCAAAGCTCCCCTTTTAATGGAGAAAAATAAAGATATTCAGGTACTATTCATATGTCCCATCTTAGATATCTATGTGAAACTGAGAACTGCATCCTCAGTGTATCCCTGTTCATAGTTAATAAAGAACACTGCACCCTCAGACCGCTGTCAAAGTGAGGATGAACTGCTTTCTTCGGACCCTCTCTTCCCAGCTGCAGAGGGAAGTTAGATTTATGCATTTAATCAATGGATAGGTACGATTAGTTGGAGAAATTGCATCCAGACTTAAACAGAATGAAGAGATGAGAGAGAAAACAACCACTGTTCTCAGCATGTTCCACTAGAGGAGGAAAGTTATCCTTTCCACTGGGATAAACCAAATGAATGCTCCAAGAAAGCCTCATTTATCTGACATAAAGATTTATTTTTTAATTTTTCCATGACAGGAGCCTGCAATGCTGTGCTGAGCAGCAGCATTCATAGAGTGTATGCAATGATATTCAGCTCTTCACCTCTTCTAGACTTGCAGACATGGGATCAGGAAAGCCAAGGCACAGGCAGAACTGAATTTTGTGAGGGATGTTAAAAATAATAACAAGACATTCTACAGGTACATTGACCAGAAGAGACAGACCAAAGCAAGTGTAACTCCTTTAGTAAATGTGAAAGGAGAGCTGGCTTCAACAGATTAGGAGAAGGCTGTGGTACTGAATGAGTTATTTGCCTCAGTATTCACTGGCAGCGAGGATTCTAATACTTCTCAAGTCCCTGATCCCTGCATTCCTAAACTTCTACATGGGAGCTGGGGGAGTAAATCCCCCCCAAACTGTCAGGGCAGAGCAAGTCCGAGACCGCCTCATGAGAATGAATGTGTGCAAGTTCCTGGGGCTGGATGACATGCATCCCAGGGTTCTGAAGGAGCTGGCTAAAGTGGTTGCTGAGACACTCTCCATCATATTTGAAGAGTTATGGCTGTCAGGTGACGTCCCGTGTGACTGGAAAAAGGGTCATGTCTCTCCCATTTATAAGAAAGGGAGCAAGGAGGACTGGGGGACTATACGCCAGTGAGTCTCGCCTCTGTGCCTGGGAAGATCATGGAACAGATCCTCCTGGATGACATGCTAGATCACATGAGGAATGAATGTGTGATCCAAGACAGCCAGCATGGCTTCACCAGGAGAAGGTCATGCCTAACCAATCTGGTGGCCTTCTATGATGGAGTGATGGCATCGGTGGACAAAGGGAAGGTGACCGATGTCATTTATTTGGGCTTCTGCAAGGCTTTTGACATGGTCCCCCAGCACATTCTTATCTCCAGATCAGAGTGATGTGGATTTGACGAGTGGACCACCTGCTGGATAAGGAATTGGTTGAAAGACCACACACAAAGGGTGGTGATCCATGGTTCTATGTCCAGGTGGAGGCCAGTAATGAGCAGTATCCCCCAGGGGTCTGTCTTGGGACCAACGCTCTTTAACATCTTTATCAGTGACATTGATGATGGAATTGAGTGCACCCTCAGCAAGTTTGCTGATGACACCAAGCTGAGAGGTATGGATGACACAATGGAAGGAAGGGATGCCATTCAGAGGGACTTTAACAGACTTAAAGGTGGGCTGGGGTAAATCTAATGAGGTTCAATATAACAAAATGCAAGGTTTTGCACGTGGGCCAGAGGAATCCCAGACATATATACAGACTGGAAGGAGCAATCCTTGAGAGTAGCTCTGCAGAGAAGGACCTGGGGTCCTGGTGGATGAAAGACTGAACATGAGCCAGCAGTGTGCTCTCGCAGCTCAGAAAGCAAATGGTATCCTGGTCTCCATCTGAAGAGGGGTGGCCAGAAGGGAGAGGGAGGTAATTGTCCCTCTCTACTCTGCCCTTGTGAGGCCCCATCTGGAGTACTGCGTCCAGGTCTGGGGCCCCCAACACAAGAAAGACAGGGAGCTGTTAGAAAGGGTCCAGAGGAGGGCCACAAAGATGATCAGAGGGCTGGAGCACCTCCCCTACAAAGACAGGCTGAGGGAGCTGGGCTTGTGCAGCCTGGAGAAGAGAAGGCTGCAGGGTGACCTCATTGCGGCCTTCCAGTACCTAAAGGGAGCCTACAAACAGGAGGGAAGTCAACTCTTTACAAGGATAGATAATGGCAGGATAAGGGGAAATGGTTTTAAGATGAAGGAGGGAAGATTTAGGTTGGATATCAGGGGGAAGCTCTTTACCAAGAGAGGGGTGAGGTGCTGGAACAGGCTGCCCAGAGAAGTTGTGGATGCCCCGTCCCTGGAGGTGTTCAAGGCCAGGTTGAATGGGGCCCTGGGCAGCCTGGTCTAGTATTAGATGTGGAGGTTGGTGGCCCTACCTGCAGCAGGGGGGTTGGAGCTTGGTGATTTTTGCAGTCCCTTCCAACCCAAGCCATTCAATGATTCAGGCCATGGAGGAACTCCCAGTCAGCCATCTAACCTTGTTCTCATGGATTGCACACAGTCTTGTCAGCAGAATCTACCCTTTCACTACACTATTTTTTTTTTACTGATGATACCCTTCAAATCCAGAATTTCTTTCAGCAATTGCTAGTTGTAACTATAGAAGATATTTAGTGGCATTAGATTTGTGCACACAGATTGTAGAAACAATGTATTGCATTTCTATAAGCTTTTGTTAGTCTTTTGTTATGGAAGTAAATCAGATCTGTATTAGATCCTGCATTAAAATATCTAATGACGAAAGACAAAAATTAATGCAATTTAAAGATTTCTGAAGCATATGCTCATGCCTTTCAGGTGGATTCTCAACACACTTATCCCCATTTTTCAACTCCATCAGCATAAATTGTTTATTTCTTGTTCATATTAGGGTAAGTGAAATCAAAAGGAAAACAATGAAACATTAGTTCATTTTTCAAAAGCAAACAAAGGAAAATAAAGCGAGGAGACTCCTCATGTTCAGTGTTCTACCACTCATAAGTTCTGTGGTTTAACCAGACAGGCAGCTCAGCACCACAAAATCATTCACTCACTGCAGCAGTAGAGTAGGAGAGAGAATCAAAAAAAGTAGAAGAGCGAGAACTTGGGGTTGAGATAAAGACCGTTTAATAAGAAAGGAAAAAAAAGGGAATAAAAATGAAAAAGAAAAAAAAAAGTGATGCACAATTCAATTGCTTTCCACCAGCTGACGGATTCCCAGCCAGTTCCCAAGCAGTGGCAGCCCCATCTTGCCCAGCTCCCCCAGTTTTATTGCCGATCGTGGTGTCATATAGCATGGAATATCCCTTCGGTCAGTCTAGGTCAGCTGTGGTGGCTGTGTCCCTTCACAAATCCTTGCACACCCTCAGCTCCTCGCTGGCAAGGGAGCACAAGAAGCAAAAAAGTCCTTGGCTCTGTGTAAGCACTGCTCAGCAACAACTAAAACATCACTGTGCTACCAACATTATTCTCATCCTAAATACCAGATTTTAGGAAGAAAATTAAATCTAACCCAGGCAAAACCAGGACAGTAGGTTAAATTGTAATCTCATAGACAACATATTATTGATTGACTGAAATAGATGATCATCTTATACTAAGAAAAAGAAACCAAAGAAATGAGAGAACAAAATTAGAAGACAAAAGAGTTTTATTAAATTAGTGCCAAAAAGGTTGAGGAAAAATATGTCTCAGATAAAGAACCTTAACCTCTTTACTAAACTCAGTCCCACATAATCTTTCATGGATCTTGTGGATCAAGCTTTGTGTTTGTGTTTCAAGATGCTGACTTTTTGCCAAACCAGACTTTCTGCAGCATTTGCTGCCAGTCACACCCAGAACCTGGGGTGAAAGAGGAAGGAAAGTAAAGAAGAAAAGTTCATTGAACTTTTAAAAAGCTTCCATTCATGTTCAGTTTTGTTTTTCTGCAGAAGATATTTCTCTTTATAGATAAATTTGACTGCTAGTTGCATAGATGCCAGCACCAGATCAAGTAGTTAAGCCCTTTAAAAACAGACACTAGAATAAAGAAACTGCTTTCAATTTTCTCTGTGCAGATGAAAGAAAAGCAGAAACAGATCTAAAGCAGAAGAGAAAAGAGTGAACACTTTGCTGTAGGGCTACATATATAGTCCTGTGAAATGCCTTTCATACTGATTACTGACTCTCTCCCATTGTTTCTGAAGGTTTATATATTAGACATCAAATGAACAATTGTCACTAATAATTCATTTGGCCATACTCCAAGTAATGAGTTCTGGGACAACTGTGGAGTTTTATATGCAAGAAGACACAGGAATATTTTATTTTCCAGTTTGAGAAATCCCTGAAGACATTTTAAAAATACACACCAGAAAACACACACACACACAAACACACATACACAAAAATGAAACAAAACAAAATAAAACAACACAGAGGGATATTTGCTGAAGAAAGGACTTTTCCTCACACCGATTAGTATCACAGTTTGCAATAAAGAATGAACAGGTATCAAAGAGATATTAAATAAGAAATCTTTCAAAGTGTGTGGTATCCTAGGCCAATACTTTCAAATATTAATAACTCTGATCAAACTCCTGAAATCAGTGCCAATCATTCAATTCCTAAATTTTCTTTTTCAGTCTAGACATAGATTCAGAGATTAATGTTTGGACTGCAGTCAAGAAGAGAAACAAAAGAAACAGAAGACAAAATGAAATACTTTTAATTTACAGCATACTGGAATGCAACATAAATCATTTCATATGAAGATTCAATAATGCTTCAATAAAGGAGACAAACCAGGATTTGGACTCACCGATCCTTATGGATCTCTTCCAACTCGGGATGTTCTGTGATTCCAAGATTCTATAAAATACAATGTGGGTCTACTCTGTTTCAACTGTCAGGCCCTTTCTAAAACAGAAAAGTTCAGAAGTACACAGAAAAAAATAATAAAAGAGTCTAAGAACTCAAATTCTATTCTCATAAAGTCTGATCCAGAGCATTCTCATGTTAATGAGAAAACTAATTGTCAAAACATGACGTGATATACTGTGTCAGTGAAGCTATTTCTCTTATAAGACATGCATACCTATGGAGTTTTTTCTCCAGTTACCTAGGCCGAAGCAGCTAAGTGCATAAACTTTAATAAATAAAAGTGAGGAAAAATTAGCTTGAATTCAGACAAGTAGTGACCCTACCAAAAATTCAGGTTGAAAAGCTAGTGTACTTTATAAATTGATTTAGAGCTTATATGCTAACTTCGGGCAATCTAATGAGCCACTGAGCTCACACAATTCATAAGGACTTTGACAGTTAATTTATAAGTGATTGCTTAAAACAAGTAACTATGACTTCAGGTGTCTCTATGCCAAAAAGTAATTAGCTTGAATCTACATGAGTTTGCTAGCAGTTAAAGACAAGCTGAGCTATTTTATATACCCTGTAGAACATAGTCCTTTCAACACTGTGCAAATGAGCTTTCTTCGCAGACTTGCACAAGTCTATTGTAAACTAAGACCAGATTCTGTCTCAGAGGAATTCTGTGATATCTGAGGAAATAATTTGGCCCATACTTTCTAATCACCTCCAAAATTAAAAAGTGCCATATCTCCTGGGCAAAAAAAATCATCTTTTTTGCAAGTTGAGCCTCTACAATAAACCATAATGACAGAACGTTATAATGAATATCATTAAAACCTAACATTAATTAAACACATGTGTGAATTCACTCATAGCAAAAATACAGAGGCATTCAAACCTTTGTAGCAAATGAATATAGAAAGTAATGCAAGTTCTACCACCCCCAGCAGTCTTTTAACACCTTGTGGGTACTTCGATAAAAGGACGGGTCAATAAACTATTAGATTTTACTTCACAGCTGAAGTGGTGCTTTAAGAAGTCTCATAGCCTGTAATGTTCCTAGCACATAATAAAAAAGTCAGTGAGATAATGATATAAGTTTTAGTGCAGCCTTTGGCCCTTAAGGATACACGCATTCACTGCTCACATTCACTGTCACTGAATTTCTGAGCTGCATCTGAGTCATCGTTACCAATTAAAACACTGTGAACCCTAAAGGACTTCAGTGAGAAATGAAGGGATATTTATTTCCTTCTGAGAATACCTAAAGAGCACACGCGACTTGAACAAAGTTTTCCAGCATTTGAGTTGCAGAGATTGGACTAGGAAATCATTTTGTTTAAATCTTCATCATTTCTTTTTCCCCTGGATCTTGCTACTTTTGTATAAAGGAAAACTCATGGGACAAACTTCTGAGCTGCAGCTCTCAGCACAGAACAACCGTTTTTATTGAAGATAATCGTTCCTAACTGAAGTGAAAGAGCACGTGCAACTTCTACATCAGCACAGTTAGCAACAATAATCTTCCATCGGTATGAAATAACGGTCACTTGAAGACATATTGGTACAATAAAGAAATAATTAAGTCATTTCACTTTCCAATTTCTGTCTCCTCGACACTGAACAAAGGAAGAACATTCATTTCCATCACAGCGCTGTTAATTTCATTCTGAAGACATTTGCCAGTGTTTCAGCCTCACTGTGATTTGCTCTTCCTTCCTGATCCCACAGCCATGACAAATGGCCAGTCCTGCTCAAATGCAGCTCCATTTCAGCTTCTCATTTTACCCAATGTCTCTCAGTAGAATAAAATCCACATAAAGAGTTGCCCAGCAATATTTCTGAGAAATTTCATTCATAGATTATAGAAGTAAAAGGAGAAATTGTGGTCAGTTTTTAAAATCCCAATTTCTCTATGTCCAACTTCCTAAGAGAAGTTGGTATGCTTGTTTAAAAGCCACACATCTCAAACCAGTGTATATAGAACTTGTGTTTGAAAAGCAGATCCAAACACTGCTGCCTACACTAAAGCCAGGCCTGCAAGTTTCAAAAACTTGGTGGAAATAAACAGATATTTAAAAAAAAAAAAAAAGAGGAGAAAACTATTTTAAAAGAGATTTCTTCTATTGATAGTGTTATCTGTTTTTACAGTTTGCCGCATGAGGCACTTTTAAGTGCACTCAGATAAAGTGGTATCTAGGCTTATTTCTTACATTATATCTCCAGCCTATATCTATCAAGGAAGCAAAATATCCTTTCTCTCATAACCACATTTTTCTTCTCTTTATCTCATAAGCAATGAAGACTTTAGGGGTTACAGAAAGAGACATTTGGTAATCAATGACCTGCCAAAATTCCACAATTGGCATAGAAAATTACCATAAAAAATATCTCTGAGAAAAATGTCCTTGCTAGTTTACGATTTATACAGAACGTACAGAAATTTCTGTATGAGCAGACAAAAGAGATGAATGACGTAAGGTATAGGCCTTCTTGCTGCTCTTTCTAATCTCTTGCAGTTAATGGAAGTACATACACTTACTGAAATGCAATTATACACCTTTGATGATGTCTAAACAAGGAGATAAAAGATGTGCTTATTGCAGAAAAGAATTTGGGCAAGCAGAATACAGGACTGATATTTCTAAGGTTGTTCCTATGACACCTGTCTAGGATTATCTTGATGAACAGTCAGGGTTATCAGGAGCTTAAAGGAGGGACTGTACATCATCATTTATGGGAGCATTCCTTATTCACAGTAATAGTCTAAAGGACACAATGAACATTCTTGTTTTTTAAGGTATTGTCAGTCGAATAGTTGTTTGTTTGCTTGTTTCTTTTGCAATCTCTAGCTTGGCTCAAGGTTTATAATTTGGCACTGATGTAGTGCTGAAGTGATCAGGAGTGGTATTCAGTTTACAGATTAAATGTAGGTGTCTTTGTATAGGAGTCCAAATGGATGTATCTGAACTCCTGAAAGAGTCAGGACTGAAAACATGGCCATGGACAGCACAGGTCTTCTGGGGAATGGTGAGCCAGGATTCACACTGATGTATATGAGGAACTCTGAGTAAGCCACAGCTTTGAAGTGGATCAGCTCGGGCCTTCAATAATGAACTCCTCCTAGAAACCTGAAAAAAAATTAGACTGAGGAAAATTAATCTTTACTGAAATAAAAACCGGGTACTTAGATTTTGAAATAGATAATATCCAAAGCAACTAGATCAAACAGAATAAAATGGTTTACACACAGCTCCTTCCTGCTCATGTCTTTGCAGGCAGATTCTTGTTTCAAACTTAGCTGCAATTAGCTCCAGGAATTTCTTCAGCCATAACAAAGCTTTCTCAGTCCCTTCTTCTCCCTGGGAAATTCTTTTTGTCCCTTAACAGATCTTGCCATTGACTTTGTGGACGTGACTGAAGACTGCCAGGCTTTCTGGAGGAGATACAACTCCTAGGTCTCTTCTATCTGGGCCTCTGTTCTCTACCATCCCCTGCAGCATGAAGAACCTTCTCCCCCATATAACTTGCTTTATAACCTTTCTGAGGATTATAGAATCATAGAATCATAGAATTGCTCAGGTTGGAAAGGACCTTCAAGATCATCAATCCCACCACAAACTAGCCATACTGCTCTAACAACCCACCGCTAAATCACATCCCTGAGCTTCACATCCAAACGGTTTTTAAACACATTCAGGGATGGTGACTCAACCACCTCCCTGGGGAGCCTGTTCCAGTGCTTAACAACCCTTTCTGGAAAGAAGTTTTTCCTGATATCCAACCTAAACCTCCCCTGGCGCAACTTGAGGCCATTTCCCCTTGTCCTGTCGCCTGTCACCACTGAGAAGAGACCAACTGCTCTCATCGCAATCACCTTTCAGGTATTTGAAGAGAGCAGTAAGGTCTCCCCTCAGCCTCCTCTTCCCCAGACTAAACAGCCCCAGTTCCTTTAGTCACTCCTCGTAGGGCATATTCTCCAAGTCCTTCACCAGCCTTGTTGCCCTTCTTTGGAGCTGCTCCAGCACCTCCGTGTCCTTGCTGGACTGAGGCGCCCAAAACCGAGCACAGTACTCGAGGTGAGGCCTCACCAGTGCCGAGTCCAGGGGCAGAATTCCTTCCCTAGTCCTGCTCACCACACCATTCCTGATTCAAGCCAGGATGCCATTGGCCTTCTTGGCCACCTGGGCACACTGCTGGCTCATATTCAGCCGACTGTCCATCAGCACACCAAGGTCCCTTTCCGTCAGGTGGCTTTCCAGCCACTCCTCCCCAAGCCTGTAGGGTTGCCTGGGGTTGTTGTGACCAAAGTGCAGGACCCGACACTTGGCCCTGTTGAAACTCATATGGTTTACCTTGGCCCATCGATGCAGTCTATCCAGGTCCCTCCGTAGTGCCTTTCTACCCTCTGGTAGATCGACACTCCCTCCCAACTTGGTGTCATCTGCAAACTTACTGAGGGTGCACTCAATCCCCTCATCAAGATCATTGATAAAGATGTTGAATAGAAGAGGCTCCAACACCGAGCCCTGGGGGACACTGCTCGTGACTGGCCGCCAACTGGATTTAACTCCATTCACCACAACTCTCTGGGCCCGGCCATCCAGCCAGTGTTTCACCCAGCAGAGCGTATGCCCATCCAAACCATGGGCAGACAGCTTCTCCACAAGGAGAAGGGACAGTGTCAAAGGCCTTACTGAAGTCCAGGTATCCATCGACAGCCTTGCCTTCATCCACCAAGCGAGTCACCTTGTCATAGAACAAAATCAGGTTTGTCAAGCAGGATCTACCATTCATAAACCCATGCTGACTGGACCTGATCCCCTGGTTGACCTGTAACTGATCCACAATGTATCCTGAGATTACCCGTTCCATAACCTTCCCTGACACCGAGGTGAGACTGATAGGTCTGTAGCTACCAGGATCACCTTTACTGCCTTCTTGAAGATGGGAGTCACATTTACTAGTCTCCAGTCAACTGGGACATTCCCTGTTAGCCAGGACTGTCGAAAGATGATGGAGAGAGGCCTGGCAACCACATCCGCCAACTCCCTCAGCACTCTAGGGTGTGATCCATCTGGCCCCATGGACTTGTGAGTGTCCAGCTTGCAGAGCAGGTCCAAAACCATCTCATTGTGGATTGTGCATGGCCTATTCCGTTCCCCATCCCAATCTGCCAGCTCAAGGGGCTGTGTGCCCAGGGCACAAGAAGTCTTACTATTAAAGACTGAGGCGAAGAAGGCATTAAGCACCTCAGCCTTATCTTGATCCTTGGTCAAATCATGGCAAATAACTAAGTATATAGAAAAAAAATAAATGCCATATTTTAGTTAAAAAGTAGCATAAACCGTTGCAATCTACATAATTAGGAAAACAGTTCTAGCAAGTCAATAACTTCCAGTAAGATGGGTTAATGTGCATCCAGTGCTTTTGTCTTCTTCCACTTGCTGTGCTATATCTGGAAACTGACATTTATCTATGCACCAGGTTAAGCCCAAAAAATTGAACCTCTACTAAACTGAGACAGTTCATGACACTTTTAAGATGGCATAATTATATCAGTTTAAATTCAACAGTCTCAGCAGTGTGATTTGCAGAAAGTGGTAAAGATGAGGGCTTATGGGGATCATTTTCGGTGTTCTGTATTCTACAGAAAGGACAACTATGACAGTATACTCTTCTGGACAGGGATCTCTCCATCTCTTCATTTTCTTTGTGTAATTTTTTCAAACTCTATTTTTGATAAATGTGAGCCTTTGTGGATGATTGATTTTAGACAAAAGGGAAAAGCATAGTCTGCTCACTGCCAGACACTGCTCAGAGTGCAAGCCAGAACTGCAAATGAGACTGTTGTTGGCAAAGGTTAAAAGCCAAGTTTTTGCAGCAGGAGACACTGCTACTATTCCTTCATTTTCACAACTTTTCAATCCATTCATGAAGCTAATGAGAAGAAGTGTCACACTTAGACTTTTATTTTTTTATTAAAAGAAGTTGACAAAGGCTACTTTTTTAAAAAAAGTAATGGTTGCATTCATTGTTACTGCACTGCTTTTTCAGCTCTACACTTTTTCCTCTTGACATGAAATTGCATGATGACTTCATGTCTCATAAAATTAGCTCAAGCTAAACCTTCTACAACACTTACTTAATTAAGTTGTAGTACTAAGTTGGGTGCTTCGACATCAGTCCTTAACTATATATTTTATATCAAATGAAACCTTGACCACCGCCAGGTGGTTCCTGTATTTTTGGTCTCCCAGGTGGGATCTTCAAATAATCCTGCAACTGCACCTAGAATGATAACATGTTTCCTTCTGCAAAGTGATTGTGAGACTGCTTTGATGACTATAAGGACTAATTGAGTCCTAATGATGCATACCACTGTTTTAGATAATAGGACCATAGGACTATTAGACCATACCTTCTTAATTTCCACATATATCACAGGCTTTTGAATTTTGCAATGTTATCCTCGCTTTCAGCTCAGCCAATATTTTCAGACAGCAAGGCTATATTCCTGGCCTCGTCTAATGGGAGCAATTCCATCTCTGGCCTGAGAGAAATAACTTACCTTTGTTGGGGCCTCTAGAGAGTGAGCAATGAGCCTCTGCAGCTCAGCAGACTACATGTACATCAGCCACATGTATCACTGAAAAATCAGTAAATCCATGCCAGTCACTGATGTCATGGAGGCCATCCATCATTTGGGCTACTGGTCAGACATACATCATTGTGGAATTCAGAAGGAGAGATACTGCACTAGGCTCATTAACAAAACAGATGTCCTGATTAAATCTTCTCCAGGACAGTTTTTAGATAATACAACTGATATGATGTCATTTAGTCATCTTTGGGATACTGGTCAACTTTATGACTGTTTAACATACACTGGACATTGAGGAGGTGTACACAATTTTTACATGTGTTGCAAAGCCATCCTCAGTCTCTTGGGTCAGGCCAGCTTCCTTTCTCCACCTGGTCACCAAAAATATCATGGCAGTTCACATCTGCATTATTAACAACAGCATCTTGCTACTCCATTGTACTGTAGCTATACTAGGCAGCAGAGCAAAAATAAATAACATGACTATGTCCTTCTCTCCTGCTGAGTTTTTCTGGTGTTCAGCACCACTTGTAGGAACAGGGGCAATTTCATCCAGAGGGATTCAAGAATGGGATGCTTTTGCAGGCTCTCTCCTCTGCTCTAACACTACCTTTTCATGGTCATAGTGGTTATGAGTCAGTGGAAGAAATGGCTGTTTGTAACAACACGTCTACTGGTGTTGCCAGATCCATCGTCCTTGAAGGACAAGCATGCCCAAGCATGACCTGGACTGAAGATTCTGCACAGTCCTTCTCTTTTTTGAGTATCTTTCCTTTCAAGGTACTTTATCTACCATCTTCGCTCTCTGTGAACAAGAGATCAAAGATGTGGTGAAAGAGCTTCCTCAGTTCTGGGTGGTCTCTGCCCTTTTCCCAGTAGAAAAGAAACCATATTTTTAAAAACATCCTACAAGAAATTGTAATAATGCCTGATCACTCTTGATGTGTACTTAAGCTCACAAAAGACAACTTCTTCTTGTATGTTGACAACCTCATTATTTCTGGATATACCCACATGGTTTTCATTGCATTACCACTAGAGCTCTTTGTGCCACAGGATAAACAGGACAAATGCTATGATGGCATTCTTGCAAGGGAAGTGTTGCCCATGCACTCAATCTTTCACTGGCCTGAACAGACGGAAGTCAGAAGGTGCCAAATCTGGACTATACAATGGGTGAAGTATGACAGTCCAGCAAAGATTGACAATGTGCTCCAGAGTCTTCAAACTGATATGGGGCCTGGTATTATCATTTTGCAAGAGTAAGGTTGTCTTCTTCTCTGGACTGAAACTGGAAGTTTGAGACTTTAGATTAGTCAGTGTCATGATGTAACAGTCAGAATTGATGGTTTGTTCAGGTTCCAGGAAATCCAGAAGGATCACTCCTTTCCTATCCCAAAAGAGAGCACACAACACTTTATCTGCTGAGGACTGTGTCTTAAACTTTTTATTTGACAGGGAATTTACATGTCACCACTCCATGGACTGCTGTTTTGACTCTGGCTCACAGTGGTGACAAAATGTCTCATCACTGGTAATGATGTGATCCAGGAAACTGTCACCTTCAGCCTCATATTTGTTCAAGGGGTGCTGACAAACTTGCATATGGTGTTCTTTCTGTTCCTGTGTGAACACTCATGGGACCCACCTGGAGCAAACACTGAGATATTCCAATGCTGCCTCCATTGTTTTCAATGCATTGAAGCCAATATTCAGCTCAGTACACAGTTCCCTGGCTGTAATCTGACAGTTTGCATGTATGAGCTGACTGAAGTGCTCTTCGTTGTGTGATGTGACAGCTGTGCATGATTGTCTGGAATGTGGCTTGTCTTTCATGTCACTGTCACCAGTGTTGAAATGTACCACCCACCACCTCACCGTGCTCACATCCACTGTTTGGTCTCCATAAATGTTCAGCAAGCATTGGTGAATGTCAGTGGGTGCCATGTTTTTTCCACATGGAGGAATTCAGTGACACATTTTTGCTTCATACACAAGTCCATGTTAGGCACCAGACTGCCATTCTGCTACCTCCTGTCAAGAGCAACAAAATATAATGGAATACTGATGGGAAGGTTCATCCTCTACTGCCATACCACCAACATTTACCTCTGACACTGTGAGCCAACATCATAAAATAGGAGACATTACTTTTGGAGTAGCTCTCATAGCTTTCATTTGCATAAAAACTAGTTACTTTTTTACAGCCCCAGGCAGGATATTCAAAGAAAGATGGGAAACATAAAAACAGACTACCTCCTGGCTTGGCTTATTAGAAAATCAATCACTGGTTTCTGTTACATTCAGTTGATGTTACTGGACGGGAATACAGGCTCTCCTCCTGCCTTCACAACAATTTTCTTCATTTATCTCTTAATTAAATTTTCAGAGCATATCAAGAACAGAAAACAATCAATCTTCCCTTTCCACTCCAGAAACTATTCTTTAATATTACCCATCAGAGACTCAAGATTTGTCTAGTACTCCACAGTCAAATGAGGAAGGCAGTTATGAGGGTGTATTAAAGAAATTTGAAGTATATCATAACCTAGAAAGAAGGCAACATGCAATTTTTATGGAAGTGAAAAAGTGAGGGAAACTTTCCAACTTCATGATACTGCTTGGTGTTGAAGGTGCCTTTTGTATTGCTTGGAGCCTTCCGGTCACAACTTTGCAGTCTGCTCTTCTCTGCTGGCTCTGCACCCTCTTACTCAATCTCCCACAGCAGCATTTTCCAGAACCTCCAGGGCAGTATTTTCCCTCGTTGCTCTCATGCTGTTGCTTTCATGTTGTTATTCTCCTGGCCTTGCACCTACAAATCCTACAAATGTCAGTGTTGTTAGGGGAGATCCTCATTCATGCCACTAGTATAAGGATTGTCCCTTCTATCCCTCTTTTTCCTACACATGGTTGTAGCTTTTGTTTTATATTATGGGAGCCAACAAAATGCACACAAAGAGCTGAACAACCAACAGCAGTGACCGCCCCTCGTCAAAGCGTGCTCCCATCAGTGCTAATAGCAACATGTGAGAATAAAAATAGAATGTTTGAGCAGGTTCTGGTAAAGACTATGTAGCTACCACATTAAAAGTTTTGTAGGAGGGATATTCTGCTACAATGGAGAGAAGGCACTTGTTTGTCTGAGTACCCCAGCCACTTCTCCTGCCTGGCCCTGGGGAAAGACTTTTCCCTTTTGCTTCACTCTCTCCCTCTCTCCCCACGCTCCTGCCACGCTTTTGTTTCTAATTTTCCCCAAAAGAACCTTCAAAATTACAGTCAATGTATTTAATCAGTTATACAGTCTGTTAGCAAATCTTTGTGTATGTGAAGATGGCTCTACACCCTTTGAGAACCAGTAACAAAGCTAAGACTCCAGTGTGAGATACACCTTCTTGGTAGGCTTGTGGAGTTCACAAGTAGAGTACAATGGGGGTTAGAGAAAAAAAGACAATTAGAAGATCCAGACCAGAGGAAACAGCTTCAGATCACAATTCAAGGCTCAGAAATAAAATCAAGACAATAGTGAAGTTCACTGAACTATGAGATCATAAACCATTAAGATGATATAAAGCTAGGACAAAGCTTCCAGTCAAAAGCCTAAAAAATGCAGTGAGTTTTTAAGAAGTGGCATGAAAAATGTTCAAAGGCAAGAAGCGTAGACATTATGTTCAGTCTTCTGGCAGGTTTTTTATTCTTAAGAAGCAAAATCATTTTACGAAAGTCTGGAGACATGGACTGACAGTATGAAAAAGCAGCAAAGTGAAAGTGCTGTAATAACATATATCCTTGTTAGAAGGCTTCATCAATAGTTCAGAAAAGTTTTTTAAGCAGGGAGTCAAGAGGATCTCTTTTGCTGACTGTTTAAGATGCAGCTACATGCAAGAAGTACAATAACATATAATTAATAATGTTACCTTCTAATAATTAGTATTCTTAACTTGTTATTATCCAAATATAATTATTAATAATAAATGTTTTGTAGGATTCTTTATTTCTTCTAAAAATTAGCAGTTGTAATCAGGACCTCAATATTGATCATTAAATACACTGTAATAGATAACAGAGAACAACCGTCCTGTTTGGAGGTTGACTGTTCTGAAAAACTAACTTCCAAAAACTTTCCAAATTCTGTATAACAATAATCACCTATGCCTGTTAAAATGTTGTAAAAACCATTTCAAAGTTATTAAGAGGCAAAGGAATCAAATTCAAATCACTTCAAATTTGGCACCACGCTGCGGTAGGGCAATCCATAATTCCAGGGGCAGGGCTGCCTTCTGGTAAGACATTTGTTTTAGATTAAAGCATAGAATTTCACCTGGCTTATAGGTACTGGATTTAAAAGCAGACTAAAATAAGAATGTATATAGCCAACGTGAAAAATCAGAGAGTGGATTAAGATCCAGGATCACATCACTTATAACCTCTGCACCTCCTCTGAGGCAGTCAAGAAGGACTACCTTTCTGCTCTTCCCCAAGGGGCAGTGGAGCCCTGAGTCAATATGGTCCCTTGACAGAGTGGCTCATTTCTAATTGAAAGAGTACCTTTTGGGAGTGAGTTGCCCTTATTGGACCACTAGGAAGACTTAAACATTTATTGTATTTTTTTCCATGTATAGGTTTGTTGGCATACACTTGGTTGCTCCCAGAACATGGCAAAACTAGTATTAAGCAGCATCAAATCGATGTGAATTGCTGCCCAGTTTTCCAGCCATAGCTTTGGTCATACAGCCTTGAATCATGCCTGATTTAAAAGGTCACCAGGCAATGATTATCTAATAACATAGCAACACCCAGCTCTTTCTCCTCTTCCTGCTGTTTTCAGCCAGCTTATGAACTCAGAGCAGTAATTGTTATTCATCTTTAAATGTCTGAAGTTTCACTCTTTGCTATTAAATTTCATCACAGCTCTAACCTTATAACCTGCAGGGTCATCTACTTTGTACATAATATTCTGTTTCTCTTTGATATTAATAGTGCCAACCAGTTTTATGGCATCAGCACTACAAAATTCATTTGTGAAATGCCAAGCTTTTTCCTAGGGTCACTAATGGAAAAAAAAAAAAAAAAAAAAAAACCTGAGAAAATTATTCTCAAGATTAATTCTAGAGGGTAAAAATAACAAAGTATGTTTCCCCACAGTACCATTCCCTTATTTCTATAAAGAAATTGGGTACCTGAAATTTTGGCTCCTTGCTCAGAGCTGGTGGCCATTTCAAATCTTGTTCTATGCATATCTTATAAATTATTCCTTGCAGAGTTATAAAATGAAAATGTTAATGTGTGAATAATTACCCTCAGGTTGGGGAGGCCTTGTATAGATTGAGAAAGAATTTGGAAGTTCTTATGGCCAAGTTACATTTGCAAAGTTGGGTGCTTTTATTTACCATTGTAAGCTGTACGTTTATGTAAGTCTAATGACTTGTAAGATCTTTGAATTTCTGTAAATATAGATACAGGATTTTTAGACCAAATGACATCAAATAGACTGAAGGAAATTAAATAATGCCAGAAGATTGGCAGTTGATTTAATGATAGTTTTTACGTCCACCATTTAGTTTTCTCTTTTCTTTCTTTTGCATTTTCACAGGCATTTTCTCGATTTCTATTAGAAATTAGGATTGTTATCATTATTTAAATCTACGGTCAGTAATCAGTTTAAATGAGACAATAACAAAAATGCAAACCCAGAACATTTTAACATTCTGTGTCTCCTTAATACGAGTATATGACAACATCAAAATGATTTTCTTTATTTTTTTGCCTGCAAGCCTACGAAGAAGTGACTTATATAATGCATGCTTTGCTCTGTACCAGTTCCAACAGGACATTGCCCAGCTCTTTCTCTTCTACTAATATCACAGCACAAAAGACAAAGGCAGCAACAAAAGTTGCCGTACCTGTACTGTCAGTCCTGGAGCAGCCCAAGCCTGCTTGGAACTGCCATGGCTACTGATGTAAATCCTGCACTGCATCCCATCTCTCACAAGAGCTACCTTCCTATGTACGTTAGAAAATTAGCAAGCAGTGCTCCTCACTGAAATACATGACTCCCTTTTGCTTTTCTTTTTTAATTAAAACAACTCCCTATCATATTTTCTTGATTTGTCTGAGGTGATAGTCACACTTTTGCCTGCCAGCAAACAGCAGTAATTCCACAGCTATCTCTGGGAACCAAATGACTCAAGTTAGGGAATAAGTCCCTGATGTCAGGGGCTGTTGTTGATTCATTCTACAGAGACTGACAGTCAATCTGATATCATTTCTGATGTCAGAGTACATAAATAGCAGCTTATGCTGGTTTTCCCTTCTCAAGCCTGTATCTTGTACGGATTCATTTCCTGCAAATGGACTCATAAAATGTCTTCAGAGAATGTTTAGAGATGAACATTGTAACGGGGATTAGTGCTTTTCTGTTTCTGTGTTTTCTTTCACCACAGCATCTGGACTCTCTGGCAGCATGGGAACATGCCATTAGTAAATAATGCTTTTACCCTTAAAAGACTTTCTCATTTCTGGCTGGCTGTCCTTTATGGTCCCTTGTCTAAAATAACTGACAAACACAATAACTTTTGGACAAAAAGTTTCCAAAAGGCTGAAGCTGTTTTGGGAAATGTTGGTGGGGGAACATGTTTTGAAAGAATTTTAAGTACTGAAAGGTATTTTTTACAACTCCTCTGCTCAAAATTCATCTGCACCTCTACTCTAAAAGGGACAGGGGGTCATAGCTATAGTCACATATCTTCCCTCATATCCCAGGGCATTTGGCTGAGAGCAAATCTTGATCACCAGTGATCTATCAGATGGATTTTCTACCTGTGTTCAACATGCCTCTGGACCTTGGAAAAGTTCTCACTTTACTGTTAATGCATTCAAAGTTGTCCAAAAGCACAGACAAGCATGGAATAAAACTTCAGGTTTTTCTTCCTCTGAGGATGACTGGATTTCAGCTTACAAGCCCATTTGGAAGGTCTGATCAATAGGAAGTATAAAATTACTCCATTAATTTTTCAACTGAGAACTTACTTAGCTGGAAGGTACTGCATGTTATTTTGTTTTCCAGATTGAAAATATGTGAGAAATGTAACTGAGACATAATGTAAGAGAAATTATTAATGTAGAATCAAGGATAAATTAATATGGATTTGTCAAATTAATTTTTAAATGAACCCACAGAAATAAAAATTCACCTTGAGATTAAAACAATACATAAAGAGTCAGGAGATAAAGGTTAATCTTCTGAATCTGATACTGCCATAGTTTTGGATGAGATAGAGCTAATTTTCTTCACAGGTACTCTGTGTGATTTTGTGTTTTGGATTTCTGAATAAAATAGTGGTGATAGTACACCAGTGTTTAAGATGTCAGAACAGTGCTTGCACAGCACTAAGGACTTTTCAATTTCTCATATTGCCCTGCTGAAGGAACTGGGAGGGAACTCAGCCAGGAGAGCTGACCCAGACTGACCAAAAGGATAACCCATCACATATGGTGTTCTCAGCAGTAAAGAAGGTAAAGAGAGTATAGAAATAGGAAGGTGGGGATGCTCAACCAGCGATCTAACCGAGGTGGTCCCTGTGTTCTTAGAGAGGGAGAATGTAACTCCAGACTGAAATGAAAAATGACTCTGGGGGATGACACTTTTGCACATGGTGATTTTAATCATGCAAATGATCCCACTGAAATTAGGTCTTAAATCAATACCACATTTACTACATTACTGAAAGTTCTAAATCTGTGAGAGTAAACGTGGAAAGGAGAAACACCCCCTGAGCTACAAACAAGCCCAAGCAAATAGCTGCATGGCACCAGCAAGTTATGAGGGGATGGGGAGGGATGCAGTAGGGAGTTGGTGTCTGCAGAGTCAGTACAAGTGAACCCCATGATAACTGGAAATTCATGGTCACTCTTCCTAACAAGAAGCTATTGATTAAAAACAGGTTGATAAAGCATTTGTGGCCTGGGAAGACCTAGGTTGGATGGTCATCTCTGCATACAGACAGAGATTATATTTATGCATGCATGGCTGGGTTGAAATCTACCGCAAGGGATTTAGTACATCGATGTATACAGAAGAAAATCTTTTAAAGGTGATAGGACTTGCAGAAATTGCCACAACTAATCAAATAGAAAGCACCAAGTCTTAATTGAGGATAGTTGTTTTGATTAACAGATTTTTTTTTTATGTGATGCTTTTGCCTGGAAGTTTCTGTTTAATCATATTTTCTTTAGACAGCATACAAAGAACACTAAAGAAAACTAAGCTGTGAGATCAGTTGTTTTATAATTCAACTGTGAGGGGTCTCCTATTCATTGGATACCATATTTATCAGAAGTGTGATCAAAGTACTGAAGCTTCATATAAGCTTTTTTGGGGGCCGAGATCTAAAATCTTGATAGTGCAGTGTTGTATTCCTTAAGGGACTGAGGAAATAATGTTCCCATTTGTCCTGAAAGTAGAGGTGTGTGGTGTGAAATGATGTATTGGCAGAGTTCAGCTGTAAGAAAATAATCTGCTCAGTCTGCTCTCAGGTCTGTTCCTGCCAATTGGTGTCAATTGCCCATAAATGAGAACTATCACTGTGAATCATCAGATTACATTAGAGGGCTTAACCACCTAAGACATTATTTTGAAAGAAAACCCCCTACTATGATTTTTTGCCTTAAATGAAATAACTTGTGATAAAGTAAAGGCCATAATTAAAACAAAATAAATTATTTTCTCTCTTGTGTAACCTCTTGGAGAACTAAAGGTTTGCACTTGATAGATCCATAATGATAACTGAATCTCTGTGTAGATGTGAGTCTACTGCAGGCTGAAGTACAAATAGTATTTAGGAGTCACTGAATAATTTTGCTGTTCATTCCAGCAGGGCTCATTATTGCATTTCAAAAAGCTAACATATTCCAAGAGGAAATTTTCTTTACTTATGAAAACTGTAAAGAAAAGTGCGTGTGTGTTGAGCAAAGATAACGCCCCTATTTTTCTATGACTCCCAGAAAAGGTATGGCATTTATAAACCTGCAAGTTCCACATGCTTAACTTCGGTGAGAAAGACCTAAAAATATTCTTGATCCACATGTGCGTTAGGAATGATGCTGCTATGGGGAAGCCCAAGAGGGTGGAAAAATTTCACTGCCTCTCTGTGATGCAAAAAAGTAGATATAGATATTAAAATTTTCTTTTCTGCTCAGCTCTTCAGTTTTCCCACTGACATTTCCGTAAACATCAGTTCTTTTCTGTGCAAAGGATGTGTGCTTCCGAATTGGCATGATGTAAGCAGCATTTTTGCCTCAAGCTTACTGTTCAAGCTGATGGAGTAAGCAATGTATTTGTTCATTGCTTGAAAGCATCCCACACAATTTTTCTGCAATTATGTCTATTAAGCATTCCATTAATAAATCAGAACATGTTCTGCTTCTAAATACAAAAGTAAATATTCAGGATATTGAATATATCAGTAAATATTCAGGAACGTGTGTCTGGTATGCTCTGCATTTCAAAAGAGATTTCAGTGAAGGCATGGTTAACCCATGAGGCAACTATCAAATACAGGAAACAATTATCTCATGTTCAGCCTGTCTCAGAGGACAGTTTTCTCAGAGAAGACTGAACCCCGAGTTTTATAAAAACAACTATCCTCTGTAAAATACAACCAATATTAACAGGAAGAAAGATAGATTTTGTATTAGTGTATTTTGACACTTGTACGATGTGATCAAGTAACTCTTTCTAAATCTCCAGGAAGTCTTCTGCCGCCATACAAGTGCCTTAAACATGAACTAAAACCTCTATAAAAATTGATTAAAACTGATGTCATGAGCAATAGGCTGGTGTCTGTTATGAAATATAATCTTGGAGACTGCATCGATTTCTATAAAATAACCACATATTTTCTTGGTGGTGGAGAGTACAGAATAAGTGCCTGGGAATACACCATATCTGCAACAGTGAAAAAGGTTTGGAGTCAGTGGCATCAGTCTGAATAACAGTTTGTGGGGTAACCACAGATCTCTTCTGGTTTCATAGAAAACGATGGGCATGTATCAAAGCATTGCTAACTATTCTGTCCACATTTCACAAAACAAATTAAAAGTAATCTCATTTTTTTTACTGCTGAATAGAAGACAAAAACATTTTTGACACCTATAGCCTCTTCATCTATCTTCCGGATCTCTCACATAGCATATCTACAAAAGCATTCATAGGGTCTTTCTTTTCATCTTCAGTTCATCTGTTACTTCTTCCATTGTTGAGCTAGTTTGACAGCAGCAAGGACACTTTTCCAGGGAAATTTCCTATGGCATTTTTTTCTGTAAAGGTTCAGCTAAGAAGATATGAGAGTTTCCACACAAATCCACCAAGCAAGAGATTCCTCTCCAGGACAGCTGATCCTACCTACTTGAGACTTACTCAAGAACAAGAAAATTCACCTGCTGGAGGTATCTCTCCCTTTATAGACTCAATGGTTCCCCAGAAGTCTGATTTTAATAGAGCATCTCATTTTCATAAAGCAAATGAAGTGATGCAACAAAAAATTCTCCTGGACTCCCTCAGTCTGGCTTCTCATATGAAGAGAAGGTGAAAGAAGCAAATTTACAATTTTGTGTCTAGTGTTATCAAAAAAGTTTAGAAGTTCAGCTATAGAAGTTGAAGATTGCATTAATTTAATCCAGAAACACTAAGTGATAGCTGTTAGAAAAAAACATCATTGGCAATGTATTGACTTCCTGTGCTTGCAACAGAGCTAGAGAGTGTTTCCTTCTGAAATAGCGTGTAAAAAGGGATTCAGAGTAGGTTTTTATGAATATCCCTGCTGGAATGCAGAATGAAAGGCATTTACTCCAAAATGCCTGGAAATGAGTTTCGAAGAAGAAATCATGGTTGTTTATTTTCCCAGATACTGAACATTAAAATGTCAAAGCAGTCTTTGTGTATGTCAGTAGTTTCTTCCTTTTTTAAAGGAGAAAATGTAAAAAAGAATAAAAAATTCAAATGTTCCCTGCATTTTCATGACAAGAAAGGTAGTGCTGAGCCAGTAAAAAGTACAGTATCCTGATGTACCCCTATTGATTTTCATTGGAGAGACACTTGCATTGTCAGTTCAGCCCTGCAGTATTCTTTCCAAGATATCTTTGTGATATAATGATTCCTAACCTTACTACTTTATCATTCTGTGTTTTGGTTTTCTGTTTGTTTTTAAATAACAACTTCTAGAATGGAGAATGGCATAATTTGTGCTTTAACAACAGAGATTTTTCTCGAAACTATGAACAAGATGATTCCTCTATTAAGAAAAAAAGTCAAAGCCAATTCTGATTTTAAATCAGACCTGTTCGTGTGAAAATCATCAGTGAATATTATATAAAAGACAAATTAAAGAAAACAGCAAATCTAGAAAATAGAACAGGCTATTGGCACAGACAGTGTAAAATAATAACTAAATAAGATAACAGAAAGCGAGTCTGGGAAGGGGAAAAGAACAAAAATATAATGTTCTTAACAAGCTCTTTGAAGCCAGTATTTGTGAAAGTCTGACATCTGGATATGATGGTTTTAACTTTCTCAGTATTAGCAACATTCAATTCTGAATGAATGGTGGCTGCTGCTGTAAACTTTGTTAAGAAATATTTGCTTCTTTATCTCCTGTTACTTAAGTTCTGGGGTTTTGAATGTAGAATTTGACAGAGGTAGAGGCAACCATTTATTTCCTTAGAAAAATAAGGCAATTTTCTCATAATTCATATTATTTTTTTCAGTATAGGAGCACTGTAAATATTCAAGTTTTAACACTGATCTGGATTTAATTACAATATTCATGAGAACTACACCGATCTGGTTTTCTCTGCTTGTTTTAGCAGCTTTAGAACATATTCATTGTCTTTATCGTGGTCTTGCGGTTTTCTTTAATTACAGTATTGCAAGCTTGCATTATGTATAAAAAGTATTCTATTCTTTCATCATTAAAAAAGAAGTGATCACAATTTGTTTATTTATCCCACCACTACTGCAGTTTTAGATTTGATAAATATCAGCTCAAATTTGCGAGTACCATCTCAGCCTTAATATCTGCAAGTAATTTCAGCAGAACCGACAAGTAGAATTTACAGGATGTTGAGTGGCATCAAAGAAATTTTCCTATTGACTTAAAAGAAATTCAGGTCACTCATCATAAGGAAACTGGGGACAAGGAGTTGCTCAGTCATTTCTTAATCACTGGTGAATTTCTTATGAATCCCATGTCAAGTAAAGTTTCATAGAAAGGAAAAACATTCCTGTAAATGACACCTTCTTTGAGAGATAGACCGGGGCCACTAATTGCTCTTTTGAAATTCTCTTTTTCAGCATGGTGTTACACTGCATACGGCTTATTACTACTGAAAAAAATGGTTTAAACCCTTTGTTGCTGTAATAATTGTAGATAGGATATCTTCCATTTGTACTCTCATGTAGCGCCTGTTTTACTCAGAGGTGATCACAAAACAATTCTGATTCAACTCTACTGAATTCCTATATAGGAGTGCCATGTGAGGAAACAATTAATTTTTTTTTTTGCCTTTCTGTAGAGGAAAAGGAATAGCGAGCATTATGCAGCTGCCTTTTTTCCTTATGACACTTATCCTTACTAAGGATCCAGCTCATGCAGCACCACAGCTAACAGCCTGCCTGCATTGCCAGCATTCTGCAAATTCACTCATGAAACAACCTGGGCTGAGAAAAAAAAATCTTCACTGAGTACCTCTGCAGCATCTCTGGGCTGCTGAAAAGAGCGACAAACTGCCCTGCAGTGTTTCAGTCTAAAACACTCATTCTGGGTAGGAACCTCGTCTTTTTCTTCGACACATCCAATTGTCTGCTGAGCCTTGAAGAAGTTTGTATCGATTCAACCTGCTGCCAGCACAACATTCAGCTCAGTCCTAAGCAAGCAGAAACAGAACTGAGGCAAAGGCTAACTACTCGCTCAATGTAAGTTATAACCTGAAAACAGACAGTTGTCTGCAGGCTGCCGTAGGAACAGCTTTGCTCTGCCTCTGATTGACCAGCTGCTGTCAATAGACGCTATTTCCATCCACAGAGATCTCTCTGCAACATTTGGCAGTCTCAAGTATGACCTGTAGCAGTGCCAGTTGAAATGGCGGCTCAAGTTCATTAGAGTAGTTTAAATCTGTCCCAAGGAATGGTAACATGAATTTCCATGTTCCATTCTCTTTGGAATGACTCCCCATATTTACTTGTTAATCTTTTCATATTCAACAATCTGCTGGGGCTGCTCCAAAAGTAGTGTCTCCTATTTTATTATGTTGGTCCATGAAATGAGAGGAAAATGATGATGGTATGGCAATAGAAGTTGAACCTTCCCACTGTTACATGTTCTTACTGTGTGACAGATGGCAGCAGAGGGTCAGACTGACAAAATGGTGTCTGACATGGAAGAGCATATGAAACAAAGGTGTGTCACTGAATTCCTCCAGGAAGAAAAAATGGCACTCAATGACATTCATCAACTCTTGCTGAATGTTATGGAGATCAAACAGTGAATGAGAGCACACTGAGGCGGTGGGTGATGATTTTCAGCAGTGATGACAGCAACAGTGGAGCACTTGGCTTGTGCAGATTTTGACAAGTGCGGCATGCAGACTCTTGTTCATCACCAGCAAATACACATAGCGGTGACTGTACTGAAAAAAAAGAGCATTTTGTAGCTGAGAATTTGCTGTATGAAACATTGTTATTGTGCTCTTTGTATTTTTTGCAGTTTCCATGAAAACAATTTTTTCAGAGCAACCTCCATATGTACAACTACTAGCTAAATGAGCAAGTGGATAGAAAAGTAAAGGACAACATTCTGAAAAATTTGTAGAGAGGAAGATTCACATTTACTGTTTTCTTTCTTGATGCTAAGCTCTCTCATGTTAAGATTCCTAAGCAATCAAGTAGTTCTTTGTGGTTAGAGGGAGCATCCTGTCTTCTGTCTATAGATTTTTCCTTTTCAATGAATTAGCCTTGGTTTCAACTAGTACTGAATATTCAACAAAACAGGATCCATTTTTCTGCTTTCTGAATTGTCTTTCCAGAAAATATTAAATGATGTTCAAAGTCACGCATTTCCACTTTAAGACTGTCTGTCTTAAGCCTGGAATACTTAAAAACTTTGTAAAGCTGCAGGCTGACTACACAGCTGAAAATTCTGTTCTGCTGGCACAATGCAATTTTCTATTATAAGCTGCAGGACTAGAGATAGAACTCACATGGATACTAAGGGCCATCACAAAACTCAGCACCTTCTGCCACTTGGGCTTCTCTTTTGTCACATAAATGTAAACGCAGGCTGACTTGCACAGCAGGTTCTCCAAATTCTCCACAATCTCCTACCCAACATAAGAATAAAAATTTAAGAATTAACATCAAAACAAACATTCCTGACTCAGTCTTCACTGATTTGACTTACTTCAACCAAAAGAAGTTCCCATACCAAAATCTATGTAACTTCACAACACTGACAAAGGTGAATAATTTACACACACTCCACTCCTCAGCCCTTCACCACATTACAGCACAATTCTTCACAGTTATTGCATCTATCACACACCTGTGTTCTGCAGAAGAATCCTAATTCTGTATTGCCTTGAATCATGAATGCAAAGTAAGTATGGATCACGATGATGCTGTTTGGATTTGAGTTTGGTTTTTTAACGGCCTTGGATCTGTCTTTGATAAAGTGAATGTGATTGCACAAAGGGGAAGAAAATGAAGATCCACTTGTACTGGGGAAAAGAGTTTTGTCATCTCTGTAACCTAAAGCAGTAGTACGTTTGCCTTGGCTGGCCAGTTCAGCTACTTTAATGACCTATTCGTTTTACCATGATGGCAAAAAGAATGGAGGCCAATGCTAAGCCATTTGCACAGGTAAGGAAATCATTAAAAAAAAAATGACCAAATGATTGTGTCACAGTGTTTTATTAACTAAGTGGAAAATGGTGATTCTAATGTTAATTTCAATCTGTGTGCCTGTAACTGTTCTGAAGAAATTCTTGGAGGTGCATGTCCTACAGGTTTGAAAATCTGTGACACTTCAGCTTTCTTCAATTTTTTGTTTAGCTGCATTTCTGCTTAAAAAACAAAACAAAACAAAAAAAAAACCAGACTGTTACATTCATTGAATACATGAAAAAGATTGAACTGCTGTTTTCCTTTTGCTTTTTTTCTAATCTTTATGAAACTAGAGTGTGTGCCTTTCATATAACTGAAATTTAAACAGAAGTAGTGAAAGTTGGAGTTAAGCACTGTTAAAAACTTGTATGGCTATGTTCTGAATTCAGCCAGTTGCTTTTGTTTATCTCATTAGCTGATGATGACTTACTGAAATATGGGAGATCAGTTTGCAGTTAGACAGGCTGTGCTACATTATCGATATTAATAGCAGGCATCCTAATATAGAAACACTGCACATAATTGTGCAGTGAGTTAAGGTATTTCTCCATTATAAATGTGTCAGAAACAAGCCTGTAGCTGGCACAGTGAACGTCATGGGAATCCAACAAGAGAATGGGATACAGGAGTACCTTCAGGTGTGATAAAACCCCAGCTGGGTCCCAGCCATGTGAGAAGATTAAACTTAGGTCCATAACATCTACGCCCTAACTACAGTTTATTTTCAGTGGGAGGGCAGTTTTAGCAGTCAAGCATTTTTGGAGACATTGTATGCCCCGATAGACCTCCAGGCATGATAACTGAGGCACCAGGGCATCAGGGAGCACTGTGCAGTGCAGCAGTCTGCATCTCACCCAGCCACTATGACTGATGAGCATTATAAACAGCTCAGCTCATCTTTTAGGGCCATCACTGTTAGCTCTCCACACTCACTGACAATTTAAAGCAAGACAAGAAAGCTCAGCTACACTGCCTTCTGAGAGCCCAGCCCTGCTCTCTTGCACAGCCAAATGGTCTGCACATGCTGTAAAGCACTACACTGCATAACTTCTGAGCACTGTGTGTGCACTACAATAGATTAACTAGCTAATGCTAAATTTGTCATTAAAGAAAGTGAGTAACAGAGATTTGAGATATGAAAGTTCTTCGTAGTGGGCAATTACAGAGAGTGATTTTGCCTCTTACCATAGTGTGTTGAAATAATAAGCAGCATAACGCAGTTAGAGACTAGCAACGTTGTCAGAATTTAGAGAGCTTTGAAAATCAGAGTTAAACTCTGAATTACTTATTGGGCTACTTCATCATTTGGCAGGCTGATATGGGCTAGATAGTACAAGTTTATTAAAAAGAATTGCAGTTACACATACGCTGTGTAGCTCAGCAGAAATTTACTTGTTTATATCTCATATCATGCATTAAAGGAACACCGGAGAAATTATTGTGAGGAAAATATCAGTCATATTTAGTCTTCGGGTGCATTGGTTCCCCCTTGAACATAGGGCTTACTGGACATCATCATGTTTTAGAGTTCACTATGAAATGTTTCCAAACCAACCTTAGCCTCAGCAGAATGTTCATTTTTTATCTTTTCCTTTTTATTTATGATTCACCACATTTATTAAGATAAAAGCTTGCACTGCAGAAATAGACTAAAGTATACCCCCTACACACAAAATGATCTCCAGATTACTAGCAAAATTGCTGCCTTTGTATACTTATAGGCTGATGTGATAACTGAAAATAACTTCCATTAGCACTATAAAAACTCCAGCTGATACCAAATGAATTTCATTTGATACCAGCAGAGAAAAATATTGGCTACTAAGATATTCTTTGTTCATGGTTATTTACAGTTAGCTAGAATCCGTGTGCCATTCGGGATTCAGAAGTCTCCAGATGTTTTTCTTTACATCATGTTCTTAAACATAAGCTTTTCCTTCTAAGACTACCAAGCATTCGTATATTTATGCAAAGTTCTTCTCTCTTAATCTATACAGCTTCCATGTCTTTGACTGACTGTAAAAACCATTCATTGTAAAGAGTACACATGAGCTTGACTATTTTCTAGTTTGATTTTATCTTATTCCCACAGAATTTTCTGAACAGATTGTCCTGTAGAATCATTGAGTTTGTTTCAGGCAATGTAATTTTTTTCCTAGTACCTTGCCAAACCATAACGGAGAACCAGGGCACTTTTTCACTAAGACCATAAGTGAAAGATCTTGTGCACTGTCTACTAAAGGGCAAGTCACAGAGACTGTGTTGTAATGTTTTGGGTGATCAGCAAAAGAGAGTACCTTGATGGTGAGTTTGAGTGCTCTGCTATTGTCTGGTAGTTCCAGTTGCCTTCTTCCAAAATACAGGCAGAGTTTCAGTTGTCACAAAACACCACTGTGAAAGAATGCTGCTTAGATCCAGCCACAGACTGCTTTGGGTTTGTCTTTGCTGTGCAATCACTAACTCAGGTTCTATAAAACAAAAACAAAAACAAACAAACAAACAAAAAAAAGCATGAAACAAAGTCCAAAGCCATAGTTAAAATTTGTTTCAAGAATTCATTTTAAGCAAGAATAAGTGGATTTAAGTGGATTGCTTAAATGTAAGGTTCATGGTTGCTGAAAGGATTCTTTAAAAGTAGTTTTCTTTTTTAATAGTTTACTTAGAGCTTCTTGGTTTCTTTCTTAAATTTAACTTTAATTAGGAACTGGACTCCTAGAAAAATACTTTTCAGGTTTTATTTTGCCTGCTATATTTCTGTATTTTTTATTTTCTATATGTTTATATTTTTTCCAAGTTTTTTTTTTTTTTTTCTGTTACGTTTCCTATCTATAATTATTCAAACCTAATCAAATAATGTAAGTCTTCTTTATGTTCAGGCAAGAAATAAATAAACTTTTCAGAGAGAAGCTTATCCTGTGTAAAGATAGCTATCTAAGACATGGGGGAGGAAGAGCTCTCTAGGCTTGTCTTTGCTGACTATATCATGAGTCTAAATGATTAGCTCTTGGCAGACATCTGATTTTCCTGTAGCTCCCAGTGGATGAGATAAATTCTATATAAGACACAGTTTGTTTCATGCTTTTTAACTGATGGCTCAAGTGATAGTAAAAGTTATATCCTTTAGGCTTAATTTTCAGAATATTAACATGCCATGAATGGGTATTTATGGAGGTCTGTGCTATTTCCTTATGAGTTACATTTTCTATTTATAAATCCAGCAGATCCTAAATTGTAGATTTTTTGTTGCTTCTTGTCTTTTTTATTAGATTTACCTTCAGTGAATGCTAGATATGAAAGAATATTTGTTACATTTAATCTCAGCTATGTGGAGCTCTGTTTTCAGGATGTGTATTCCACAGCGTCTTCCTCTGAAACCAGCAAAGTTTGAATGCGTTCTACTTTTCTGAAAATAAAGCCAGAAAATATGTGTAGAGTCTTTATCCAAATTTCCTGAACTTTCATACTCACATTTAGACAGCCAAGTCTGAACGTTCCAGGTCCTGTTTTGGGGGGCTGGACACAGCAGACATGGCTATGACCATCGCATATGCTTTCCTTTTGCAGTGGGCAAGAGTATTTCTCTACAGTAAGACAGAGTGCCCAGATCTTTAGTTAAGTGCTGGGCAAACTGGTATCAGGGAATCATAGAATATCCCAACTTGGAAGGGACCCATAATGGTCAACAAATCCTGATTACAACCCAGCATTAATAGTTAGATTTCGAGAATGACTCTCAACCAGGTCAGGCTGGCGCGATGCCTCCTGACCATCTGGTTAGCCATCCAGACAATATCTCAGTGCTGTGGTATGGAGCTAGCTCTGTTGCTGAAAGACTTCTTTACCATACCACAGTGAGCCAGTTTCTGCTGTTTCCTACTTGGATGCAGTGGATACCACAGAAGAACTGTGTTCCCTGGTACACTTCTGTAACCGGTATGGATGGAAGAAATACAATTATTTCAGAAGGTCACTTTGCTGGAAAAAATATACTGAAACATCACTAATTTCATATACGCGTGTTCCGCAGTTTTAATCATTCTAGGAAAAGATGTTTGAGATAAAACTAAACACAATTAAAGTCAACATTTTTAACTCAACATTTCTAAGTGTCACCTCAAGTACATTAGATGGCAGGCAACTTCCCATTGTTTCTGTTTAAACTTTGTGAAGGAATTTTGAAAACTTCAGGATTTTTTTTTCAGCTAGATTTTATTCCAATGGCTCTTACCATAAAATCTTCATAGCTGTTTAAATATCTGTGGTTTGGGTTTGTTGTTTGGAGTTATAGGATAATCTTTCCAGGATAAACTTCTTGACCACCCAGAAATAACAGATGAATTGCTTATGCCAAACTCAGAAAATAAACAAATTGTACCATTATTTACTTTTAGGAATGTTTCTAGGATATTTGTTTCTCCAGTCTCCAGGCTTCCCACTTAGCTGCACCAAAGCAAAAACTTGCTCTGGGTATTTCTGATGAAACATCTATTGCATGTAGTTTTAATTTTCAGTAGGAGCTGGAATTTTTTTCACTGTTTCCTGTAAGACTAAAACAATGGAAAAAAATGAAAATGAGCAGTTTGAATATAAATAGCTTTTTTAGGATTGGTTCAGATGGTATGATTTCAGAACTGAGATATTGGTTTGGTTGGTAAGATTAGTAGAATCTGCTACCTAGTAGAGCGCTGTCTACTAGAGATGGTCTATAACACATTTCCTGATAATGACGATATGAGGCCTTGAAGACTGGATCATTGTTAATTTTGCTTCCACAGCGTTCTGGAAAATGGGACTAGTGAGATTTTCTTCTTACAGTTTTGATATATGAAACTGATAGCAAAAGGAGAAAGAACAGAGAGCATCAATGAGTGTGGGCCACTCTGAAAGTAATGCCTCCTATTTATTTCCATGGAAACTGCAACAGATACAAAGAGCACAATAATGCTGTTTGATAGAGTAAATCCTCAGCTACATAACACTATTTTTCATCATAGCCACTACTAATGGGTAAGCAGTTTTGTCAGCAATGAACAAAAGCCTGCACACTACAGTCATTAAAATCTGCACCAGTGGAGGTGACCCACAGTTCCACAGCTGTTATGACCATATCATTGCTGAGAAAATGTTGCCCATGCACTCCATCTTCCATTATCCCAAACAGATGGAAGTCAGAAGTGCCAAATCCAGACTATACAGTGGATGGAGTAGGACAGTCCAACCAAGACTGACAATGAGCTCCATGATCTTCAAACAGGTAAGAGGCCTGGCATTATCATTTTGCTAGAAAAAAGTTATCTTTTTCTTTGGTCTGATCCTGGAAGTTCAAGATTTCAGCTTAGTCAGTGTCATGATGTAGCAGACAGATTAGATGGTTTGTCCGGGTCCCAGGAAATCCAGAAGGATCACCCCTTTCCTATCCGAAAAGACAGTGCATATCATTTCACCCACTGAGGGCTGCATCTTGAACATTTTCTTCAATGATGAACCACTGAAGGAGGAAGTTTTTCACTCAGAGGGTAGTGACGCACTGGAACAAGGTTGCCCAAGGAGGCTGTGGATGCCCCGTCCCTGGAGGTATTCAAGGCAAGGTTGGATGTGGCTCTGGGCACCCTGGTCTAGTGGTTGGCAACCCTACATTCAGGAGGAGGGTTGAAACTCCATGATCTTTGAGGTCCTTTTCAACCCAGGCCATTCTATGATTCTATGAATCCACATGTTTTCACTCCATGGACTGTTGCTCTGACTCCAGCTCATAGTGGTGACACCATGTCTTGTCAGTGGTAAGGATGTGATCCAGGAAACTGTCACCTTCAGCCTCGTATTAGTTCAAGAGGTCCTGACAAACTTGTAAATTGTGTTCTTTCTGTTCCTGTGTGAGCATTCACAGGACACACTTGATGCAAACTTTGCAGTATCTCAGTGTTGTCCCCATCATTTCCAAAGCATTGAAGCTGATATTCCCCAGTCATAACCTGTCAGTTTGCATGGATGAGCTGATCAAGACGCACTTCATTTTGTAGTGTGACAACTGTGCATGGTCACCTAGAACGTGGCTTGTCTTTCACATTGCTGTTGCCACTATTGAAATGTTCCACCCACCATCTCACTGTGTTCACATCCACTGTTTGATCTCCATAAACATTCAGCTAGCATCAGTAAATGTGAATGGGTGTGTTTTTTTCTACATGGAAGAATTCATTGGCACATCTTTGCTTCATACACTCTTCCATGTCAGATGTCATTTTGTCAGACTGCCCTTGTGCTGTCATCTGTTGCACAGGAACAAAATGCAATGGGATATTGATGGGAAGGTTCAGCGTCTACTTCCATACCACCAACATCCACCTCTGATGTCGTGGGCCAACATAATAAAATAGGAGGCGTTACTTTCAAAGCAGCCCTCATATTTAGCACTGATGGACTAAAGAAATGCCTTTGATATCAACATGATAAAGTTCAAATATTAGAACAGAGCAGACCTATCTTAGCCTGAAAGATAAATCAAGGAAGTTTTTATTTATTGATCTACTTAGGATCGAAAGGGGAGCTTCTGAAGATGAAAAAAAGCACCAGACAGATGTATAATCTTTAGTTTACACATAAAAATAGATGTGGGAGTACTGTCATGATCAGAAAGATGGAATAAGATTAATTCCTGCCACTTATTTACTCCAGAGCCAGTCAATGTTTGTGCTGGCAGATCTTCTGCTCTGTGCCATGTAATGACCTTCAAAGCATCTGGCATCAAGGTCCATTCAGGCTGACAACTGTCCAATTTTCAAAGGTAATGACAGCAGAGGAGTAGGGATTCGTATTGTCTATAAGGCAGCTTAAGCTATACTTACTGTCGAATAAGTGGTTTGTTTCTATGGAAAGAAACAGAATGTCAGGCCTTTAAGCTCTGATCAGATTGACAGATTGGAAGCATAATGCTGAAAGATTGCTTACCCTGCAGCTAAGCCTGTATTTTCAAAATGAGGTTATACTCTGAAAAGTGACTGAATAAATGGCCCAATTTTTATTTTATTATTTATTTGAATTTATGAGCGTATAAGAAGTGGGTAAACTGTGTTTTGACATTTTAAACCCCCCACAAATCAAACTAAAAAGGGAAAACCAGCAGCAAATACCATTATGTTACCAGACAGCGGTAAGGAGGCAATCCTTATAAAAGATTATAGAGCATCTTACTTTCTGACTTTTCCAGCCTCAATCACTCTTAAATCTCAAAGTAAAATCATTAGTTCTGTTGCACACCATGTGGTTAAGATTTGTTTCTTACAGACTTAGATTACACTCACTGTTGCTCCCATCTCCTACCTTGCTAATGTCTTTGCTGATAGCACCTCTATCGTTACTTTCCACATTTTTATGCCAAGAGTGCTAATATTGGTTCTGCACACTTTTAAAATCCCATTCAGATCTTGCTGGACAGGTTGGCCTCCTTCTAACTTGTACAGCCACAGCATGGCAAACATTACCAAGCAAAGCAGGTGATGCCAGAAATTAGTTAATGGTTCTGTTGATGATGAACATGCCTCAAGGGGCATGAACAACCACTCACATAATTTCTGTGGTTCTGCAGTACTAACAGCACCAACACACTCTTTGTTAACTCAGAAAGGAAGCAGGTACAAACAGATGGAAAAAGCCACCACTGCCCTTCAGAGAATTATTTTCCCTATCAAAAAACTTCACCAATATTCAATTCAGCAATTCAGAAAGAAAAGCATGCAGTGTTACAAAGGTTGGATCCCTAAGTGGTCAAATAAGACAAGTAGTTCTGATGTCTGTTGGATGTTTGAAGTTGTCAGTTTGTGTAAAATCATCATTGTCTTTCTTTGCTGTTCATATAAGCGGGAGCCCTGGGTGTCGTGCATCTCTCTTCCTCTTCTTGAACTTTGCATAACAGCAATGACACCAGTGGTGATCAGTATTCTATTTTAACTGGCTACAAATTAGATATCAAGGCTAGAATGATCATCTAATCAGTGGAGGGGACAGATGCCTTCCCAGGCCAGACCTTCTCACTTAACTTAGGCATTTTTAGGTATCTGGGTTACCTGAGATTAATACAGTTCTGGAATCAGAAACGTAGAATCAACAAGGTTGGAAAAGACCTTCATCCAGTCCAAGTTCACCTGTCAGCAGTATTTCCCACTAATATTTCCCATGTCCCTCAGTACAACATCTAAACTTTTCTTGAACACCTACAGGGACAGTGACTCCACCACCAACTTGAGCAGCCCGTTCCAGCACCTGACCACTCTCTTGGAGAAGAAATTTTTCCTAACTTCCAAACTGAATCTCCCCTGGTGCAACTTGAGGCCATTCCCTCTCATCCTATCACTAGTTGCATGGAAGAAGAGGCCAAGACCCACCTCACCACAACCTCCCTTCAGGTAGTTATAGAGAGTGATAAGGTATCCCCTGAGCCTCCTCTTCTCCAGACTGAACAATCCCAGATCCCTCAGCCATTCCTCATAAGGTCTGTGCTCCAGACCCCTCACCAGCTTCTCTGCCCTTCTCTGAACATGCTCCAGAGCCTCAATGTCTTTGCTGTAGTGAAGAGACCAAAACTGAACACAGTACTCGAGATGCGGTCTCACCAGTGCCAAGTACAGGGGTATGATCACTTCCCAGCTCCTGCTGCCTACACTATTTCTGATACAAGCCAGGATGCCATTGGTCTTCTTGGCCACCCGGGCACACTGCTGGCTCATGTTCAGCTGAGCGTCAGCCAACACCCCCAGATCTTTTTCCTCCATGCAGCTTGCCAGCCACTCTGCTCCAAGCATGTTGTGGTACATAAAGTTTTTGTGGCCGAAGTACAGGACCCAGCACTTGGTCTTGCTGAACCTCCTGCAATTGGCCTCAGCCCAGCAATCTAGCCTATTCAGATCCCTCTGTAGAACTTTCCTACTGTCAGGCAGATCAACACTTCCTCCCACCTTGGTGTCAACCAGCACCCCCAGGTCCTTTTCCTCTACACAGTCTTCCAGCCATTCTGACCCAAACCTGTAGCATTGCCTGGGGTTGTTGTGGCCAAAGTGCAGGACCCGACACTTGGTCTTCTTGAACTTCATCCCACTGGCCTCAGCCCAGCGATCCAGCCTGTCCAGAACCCTATGTAGGGGCTTCTTATCACCAGGCAGACTGACACATCCTCCCATCTTGGTGTCATCTGCAAACTTACTGAGGGTGCACTCACTCAATGCCTTCATCCAGGTCATCAATAAAGATAATGAACAGGACACGCCCCAATACCTACCCCTGGGAAACACCACTCGTGACCAGTCACCAGCTGGACTTAACTCCATTCTCCACCAGAATCTGGGCCTGGCCATCCAGACAGTTCTTTACCCAGCAAAGGATGCATCAGTCTGAGCCACAAGCTACCAGCTTCTCCAAGAGAATACAGTGGGAGAGAAAGTCAAAGGCTTTACTAAAGTCTAGGTAGACTACTTCAACAGCCTTTCCCTCATCCACCAGGCAAGTCACTTGATCACAGAAGGAGACTGCGTTGGTCAAGCAGGACCTGCCTTACATGAATCCATGCTGGCTAGGCCTGATCACTCGGTTGTTTCATGTATGCCATGCGATCTCCCCCAAGATGATCTGCTCCATAACCTTTCCTGGCACTGAGGTCAGGTTGACAGATCTGTAGTTCCCCAGATCCTCTTTACAACCCTGCTTGTAGGTGGGAGTCACTCTGGCAAGCCTCCATGCCTCTGGGACCTCTCCTGGTTGACCAGGAACATTGGTAGATGGTGGAAAGTGGCTTGGCAATCACCTCCATCAGCTCACTCAGCACCCTTGGGTGGATCCCATCTGGCCCTATGGACTTGTGGCAGTCCAGGTGGAGTAGTAGGTCTCTAACTGTTTCCACCTAAATCATGGGGGTTTATTCTCATCCCCATCTGAGACTTCCAGGTCAAGAGGAAATGTACTCCAAGGAAAACTGGTCTTATTTGTAAAGACAGACGTAAAGAAGGCATTGAGAACCTCAGATTTTTCCTTATCCTCAGCAGTCACGTTCCCCTCTCCATCCAGTAAGGGATGGAGATTCTCCTTAGCCATCCTCTTATTGTTAATACATTTGTAAAAAGATTTTGTTCTCTTCTACTCCTGTGATCAAGTTGAGTTCAAGCAGGGCTTTTGCCTTTCTAATTTTCTCCCTGCATATCCTAACAACATCTTTATACTCCCCTCAAGTTGCCCATCCCTTCTTCCACAGGAGGTAGATTCTCTATTTCTCCTGGAGCCTCAGGAAAATATCCCTGTTCATTCACCTCAGTCTTCTTCCCCACTGGCTCATCTTGAGGCACAGAGAAATAGCCTGCTCCTGTGCCTTTAAGACTTTCTTCTTGAGGAGCGACCAGCCTTCCTGGATCCCTTCGCCCCTCAGGACTGAATTCCAAGGGACCCTCCCTACCAATGTCCTGAACAGTTCAGAATTCGCCACTGTCCATCTCTTTCTCTAGGAACTATGAAGAGAGGCAACTTCTTTACTCCACACCTTACGCTTGGACAATAATGCAGTTTTAGCATGATCCCAGCCGTGTTAAATTAATAACAAATCTAGCAAACGATTTAATTTTCTCAGACAGATGGTAAGCATATTTGTTCTCATGCCAGGATTAAATTGCTATAATATCATTACCTGAAACAAGCTTCTCTTCTATTTGCTTCTAGAGGTATCTTATTTTAATCTATTCACTTATTGATTGGAGGATGTTTGCAAGGGGCCACTGAAGTCAATGAAAATTCTAATCAGCAGGCTTGCATCAAGTCCTTTATGGCTGTGCCTTAAGCGGTCCATGAGCAGCACACTTAAGTTATGCATATAGTCTCAGCTTTAGTATATCCTAACACCAGTACTAAGGAATGCAAGAGATACAATTTAATTCGTCAAAAAGATTCTTATATCTGTTCATGCTTCTAGGAACCTCCTATATAGGATGAGTTCTATAAAATAGTGAGTTCCATAATACATGTATTGCTTTAAGCTCTTCCTCTGCCCTTGACAGTGGAAGAGAGAAGAAAGATCCACATGATAAGTAATACCACAAATCTATAGGATAAATGTGTTTATTTAATATATTTGCACGTGGAAACTCAGAACAATTTCTGAACTTTACTAAAAATAGTTAAAAAATAAATTTACTTCTTATTTCATTTAGTTTTCTGCTTAGGAATATTTCTCTAAATTTTGCTTTTGCCATGAAATCTGGAGACACATAGGGTTCAACAGAATTTCCTCAGGATGAGGAAACCCCAGTGAATTTCCTGGAGTTTGTAAGACAATTAATAGGGTAAAGTTTTCCTAAAATTTTTATTATTGTTGTTTAAAATTTCATATAACCTAGGTATCCATTTGGCCTCTCCATCTTGCTGCATTTACGTTGCTTGTTGTCTAGAGAAAATCTCTCTCCACTTCTCACATCTTTCTGACATCAACTTCTTCGTCATCATTGGTGCTCTGCTCTTCTGCCTTCCTTGAAATATAGCTGTCCTCTGCCATCTTCCATATCCTACTTGCTCATCCTATTCCCCTCCCCTGTATTTGCCTTTTCCAAGCCACCAACTCTACTCACTCTTTGCTCAAAGCATAGTGTCCTCCTGAAACAGTAAGGTGGTCCAGTAGTGTGACTGTAAAATCTGCAGTGGTCTAGTTTAAAACAGTCAGCTCAGCAACTCTCTCCATCACTTTCTGTGTACTTAGACTTATTTTCCCCTAACAAAAAAGACCTGGATTCTTATGGAACAATACACTATCCGTATATTCCTTGGAAAGTCTGTGGCTTCAGTCACACAGCAGCTGCTGCACTGACAGAGGCAGGCAACATAATGGTTGCATTTCTTGTTGATACAACAGAGAAAAAGAACATGAGTTTCTACAGTCTGCTTATTTTTGGTGCCTGACTTAGGTATGTTGCTGCAATAGCTGAGGCACTTAACATTCGGTGAGATGGAGTGCTCTTTCTACCCAACATAGTTCTCAAAACATTTGGAAAGCAACTCTCATGCTTCTCTCACATAAGGAAAGAAATTAATTTATTTAAAATATATGGTACTTACATTTAGAAGCATCAGGAAAGCACAAGAATATTCCTATCAGAGTTTTTCCATGGTAAAACAATAATATTAACTTTCTGTACTAGGTCAAGACAGTGTCCTCCTGTGCCTCTCTTGAAAATAAGCACCTCCCATATGCAGTCTCTGAATTAGTGCCCTGGGATGAACTAAACAATATTTGGCCATTTTATGGCCAAGGATGCAGGAGACGCAGTGCCAGACAAGAAACCAGGATGCTATCAGCAATCTGTCTTTTCACCCTGCCATCTCTCACTGCCCCAGCGATGGCTGTGAAGGGGTATGCCCTCATCTGAGCGTGCCTTGGGCCTTCTGGTTGTTTGAGTTTCTCCCACATTGGATGAGTGCTCCAGTGCCTAGACACATGCAGAAGAGTTAGGAGCTGTAATGACACAGGTTGAGCTAGAGCGGAATATATCCAGCTCTGTTTTTGGTCCCCTAAGAATTTAAGCAAGTGCCTGCCCAGAAATAGAAACAAAGCAGAAAGAAAAGAAGAAGCTCCTTCACAAAAAAAAAGGAGGTACCCATCTCCCAGAGACAACCATTTCAGGATCTCTCTTCACAGGCTATTAATAATAAGCACTATATACTATAGAGGGAATTTCAGGTTAAGCAGGAAAAGAGCTGAGGTACTTAAAAAGTCAAGTAGTCTTGCAAAATGAAGGGACCAGATTGCCATCTCACCCTAGGGTAGGTTTTAATCACTACTAGAGAGTGTTGTTTCCTCCCAGGCTGAAAATGCCAGGATAGGGTTTTATCTGTGCCTGCCTCTCATGTCAAACATGAACGTATCTGCATATTGTTTTCAAGCACAGGATAGGCCCCGTGCTTTTGACTGCTGGTTGCTGCGACTCTTCTGAGACACAAGGCTGAGTCTGGTACTGAGAGGGAAGTTGGGAATTTGAGGGGAGAGAAAGAGGGGCTACACCAACAGGATTGGACAGAAAACATTGCTTTCCAAAAAACTGTCTGCCCCAGCCCCAAGTGTGGTCACTGGACACATTTGCAGCACATCAGAAATATTTCTTCAATCCTAGTATATTTAAGTGAGAACAATGCCTTGTGTAGTTGGGAAAAATGTGTTTACTTTGCAATGTCAGGATATTAAACTATGGAATTGCCCAACTTACTTGGATCTGTGTACACTTACAGAAATTGTGCATAGCCCCAGACGTTGCAGACATAGGATATGCAAACTAGTAACAGCATAATTAGAGGCCAGATATCATAGCAAACCAACTTTTTCCTTTCCATGCAGTTCCTTTTTCCTTTGTACATTAGTTGCCTTTGTTTCTAAGTTGGAAAAAAGGCTAATTTTCTCTACTAAAACCCCATTAGTACTATGCAGTATACAACAGTGCAGCACCCTGGCTCTGTTACAGATTGATGCCAAATGAAGCCGCTATGGAATTAACTTTTTCCATATAGAAGGAAGCATGCATGCTTCACTCACTGTCCTGCGCCCAAAATTCACATAGGGAAAGTAGGCACTTCTCACCATGTGGAAACTGTTAAGAGGATTTGAAAACAAATGTTTTTAATTGAAATTGTCATTGCCGAGCCAGACTGCTGTCTGGGGTATCTTGCTGAAAAGTGACAGCAGCAGCAGGGAAACGATGTAAGAGATTGTAAAGGCAGTTTCCATTCCGCACTAATTCAGGGACTGCATATGGGAGGCTTTCATCTTGTTTATTTTAAGAACAACCAGCCCCTCAGTGGTGAGAGATGCGAGTTGGGAAGGAAGAACAGCCTGGGCCCGACGCTGGCGTTCCACAGCACTCTGCCACTGAGCTGCTGTGCCATTGCATCGTCATCCTCTGTGCCTCTGTTTCCCTGCAAATTCTGTCATTGTTTTGCCTCTTGACACTGACACTTGACACTGGGGAAAGTTACAATCTTTGTGCAGTGCGTCTCTAAGTATTGCCACAATAACACTGCAATCAGCACTGAGAAATCAGTAAGAAATAATATTCTGCGTTGGTATATCAGCTGTGCAAGGTCCCGTTTCCCTCCAGTTCAGCTCCAAACCTATGGCAAAAGTCTAAAAGAGCCCAACAGAGACTTGCCCATCCTGAAACAATTCTTTGTCAAGGTGAACGTTTCTTTAACTTTTATCCAGATAATTGTTCTATGTGTCTGTTCTTTTTTGTTCTGTGAAATCCTGAAGGTCTGACTGTGTAAGTTTGGCTTGCATAGGACTGGGCGCTGTGCACACACTCAATACCTCACATTAGCCAAGTGTGTCTCCAGTGTGTCAATACTAAGGAGCAGGGTCAAACTGTCCCATTCATCCTGACCAGCAGAGATCACAGCTGTGGCACATCCGCACCACCTTCAACACTCATAGGAATATTGATGGCCAGGCCACGTTCCCTAAGAGTGTGTATCTAAAGTGAATCTTGGCATCTGGATGTGAAGCACAGAGCTGATCTGGTTTCCACATACCTGCTCTCCAGCACTTCCCTTTCAGCTCCTGCTTCAGCCTTGGAAGCTCCCATGAAAAGCAAAGTCATCCAGTTTTCTTCTGCTTTCACAGAGATTTACATAGCAAAGTGTGAGGGGGTGAATCCCAGGACTAGGATCATTTTAATTTTGTCAGCTTTTATGAATGAAACAGAAAGGCTTTCTCTCTTTTGCAGGAAGCAGGGAGAACCACTTTTGCTAAAGCCAAGCTGATCTTTCTGAACTCAGAAGACACAGTATTGCCAATTCTGTCAAAGTGGTCTCAGTTACATGAATAAACCTGATAATATATTCAGACAGGCCAAAACCATCTGCAAAAAGCTTCTACAGCAGTTCACAGCATGAACAAACTACAAGCAAGCCTTTTCTGTTTCAGATAAAGTGGAACTGAAACCAAAGAATTAGTGCAATTTTATATTCCAGTTCAAAGAATTATATAACACTCATACTGCTGCTGAATCCATAAATAGCCTTCCTCCTTCTCCCATGTGCTCTCGCCTCCCTAGTTCTTGAAATATTAAATCCTTTTTGATAGCATCCCTTGGACTCTTGGTTTAAACACTGCATGAGCAAATTAAGTTTGCATGTGTAGAGTAATGTCCATGTGAGATACCTCTTCATTTCACTCGTATGCATCTTTGATGCCAAAATGGAAATGCTTTGGGAATTCCGCAGACCATTCTGGACTCATCTACTTATGGAAAGGAGCCAATGGCTGCATCTTCCTCCTGCAATGGGGAAGCACATCTCTGTGCCCTGTTCCAGGTGTGCTTTCTGGGTAAGCTCCATGCTGCAGGTTGGAACTAAAGTCCGAGTAAATACCACTTCTGCTGTCCCTGTGTCCAGTTTCTATGGGAAGGGGAGCTGGCTCCTGAAAATGGAAAGGGTTGCCTGCAACATACCCAGTGCCAATGGCTGGGGAAAGCAGGATGTGGTGCAGCTTACACTTGCACTGTTGTTCACACATACCCAGTGTCTGTTCAGCACTGCCTTCCCATAAGGTGCTAGGCCTGATTCCCCAAGCAGCTACTTCTGTCATTGCCCCTCAAGTCACATTTTAAGCACACATCCCCTCGCCTTCTGAGAATGTTTCCAATTCTAATTCAAACGTCGTCCCCCTTTGGCACAGATTTGTGTCTCCACACTTTTGTGATGGAAAATTATGAGCTGAGATAAATAATCATGAGCCTGTGGTAGCAGAAAGAATGATGTCCCCTAAAGGATGGAATCCTCAGCAATTTCAGTTGTCTGCATAATTAATTTTTTGTGTCCCTTATTTGGAGTTTCTGTCACACTTCACAAATCCACACCAGGGCATTTCAGCTATTGCTTTAGGGCACGAGACATTTATATTCTCTCAGACCCATTTTGGGATCCTCAGTCCCACCGAGTAGATATTATACATTCAAGGAATCTTACTGATACCAAAATGACTAACACTGTGAGTGCAACTCACAGCATCAGTAAGCGACGTGACTTACTAGATAAATTAGCATTGCTTTGCAAATGCATTGCAGAGTAAGGCAAAAGCAGTGTATTACTTTGCAGAAGGAAGTGGATGAATCGCCTGAGACCTTTCCCTTACTGCTGGCTGAGGTGTGGGGGGAGCCAGGGGGTAATTACTGTTCTTTTTTTCTGAAAGCTGTGCACGGTTCAAACAGAAAGTATGAACTGGTTGGGGAGTGGTAAGCAAGGGACTGAGTACGAGAAGGTGAACTGAATAATCATAGGACAAGTAAATGCCAAGTAGATATGGTCTTCACGTAACGTGTCCCATTCCTCCAGCTCATATACATATTGCTGTTAATATTAATCTCAGGGTAAAACTCAGTACCAGCCATGAAATGCTAATCATGTCATGAAAACGGTAGTTTTTATGTCTGTTGTTAAAAAGTCAGACTTGACTTGCATGTCATTATGGTTTAACCTGGCAGGCAGCTCAGCACCATGCAGCCATCCGCTCAGTCCCCATTCTTGGATGGGGGAATGAACCAGAAAAAAAAAGGTAAAACTTGTGGGCTGAGATAGACAGTTTAATAGGACAGAAAAGGGAGTTAAAACAACAGTAATAATAGTGATAAACGAATGTACAAAACAAGTGATGCAGTAAGCAATTTCTCACCACCCACCAACTGGTGCCCAGCCATCCCCAGAGCAGCAGCAGCCCCACTGGCCAGCTCTCCCAATTTTTTGCTGAGCAAGATGCCATATGGTATGGAACATCCCTTTGGCCAGTCTGGGTCAGCTGTGCTGGCTGTGTCCCCTCCCAGTTCCTTGTGCACCCCCAGCTCCTCACTGGCAGGGCAGCATGAGAGGCTGAAAAGGCATTGAATCTGCAAGCACTGCTCTGCAACAGCTGCAACATCAGTGTGTTATCAACATCATTATTCTTATTCTAAAACCAAAACACAGCACCATTCCAGCTACTAGGGTGAAACTCAACTCTATTCCAGCTGAAACTACAACACATCTAAAGACACCTTTCAGTTCTCCCCTTGCTTCCACAAGTGTCTGTCATGTCTTAACTATTCAGGCATTAGGCTGTACCCTACTCTCTAACTAGAAATGCAGGCATCATAGGCTGGCAATTTTTCATTACTTATATTCATCTCAGAAATAGCTCAAATTAATTTAAACTGTACTTTCTATGACCTAAATGGCATTGTTTGTGAGTTCATATCTACAAAGTGAGTTATTTTTGCCATGGCTGCCACGTGAAATCTTTCACTTTTTTCCATAACATCTGTTCTGTATAGAGCGTGAAGAAATCCTTTTCGTTTTCCTTTGTTTTGACTTCTTTTGTATTGTTTCTTTCATTTTTTTTTACAGTCAGAATGTGCAATGTGCACTTGGGCCCAGGCAACCTGTGCTCTTGCTGCCCTTCCTCCAAAACAAGCTTTATTAACATGGAGTTTCCTCTGGATTTAATTTTAGTTCCCCTAAAGCTGCTGCTGTATTGTGCCTCCTTTCAGACTGACCTCACTGAAGGCAGCTCCCATTTCGTATGCGTTGCCCTCTACTAGAGCTCGGGCTTGTTTAAACAATGCAAAGAAATCACTGCCTCTCCCTCTCTTCCCTTGAGATGACATTCTGCTCCATAATTATGAATAATCCCCCTAAGATGGCAGTGTGATTGGCTTAGCAACTGAACTATCTGGGGGACAATAACCTGAATCAATTTTAAAAAATAATCGTTTAATAGATTTTAAGGCCACAGCAGCTGTTGAGATTGCATGGGTTGTATTCCTACAAAACAACAGAGTAATTCCTGGCTGAATTACATAGTATATTTGTGTAAGAGACTCAGTTTTGAATTAAAGACACATCCCCTGGTAAATTGTTCCAGTGATTAATTACCTTTGCTATTTACAACTGCCTATCCCCCTTGAAATGCCAAATGTCAGCTGACAGTTTGAACACTTAAACGGAGCTCTTACTTCTTCCACCGGGTTAACAACTTCTTCACCCTCAAGGGGTGATCAATGAGTGCTCCCAGCTCAGCTGAAAGCCTTTTGGGTTTTATTGGTTTTTTTGTTTGTTTGTTTGTTTTTGGTGGATTGTTTTGTTGTTGGTTTGGAGTTGGTTTTTTTGACAGACTGAAGGGATTGCTTCTATAAAAGCCTCATGGCAGAGAATATTTTCCATACATGTAGTCGTTCTTGATTTTTCTAAAATCTCTTTAGATTTCTCAAATGATCCTTTCTAAAAGTTCTCCTGTTTTGTCATTCCTTTTTTTTTCTTCCAAAGCCTGGCACTGGCATGGGGCACAGTATTCTGCAAATGATCTCATTGTACATCCTTGCATCTCATTTGCATTCTCAGCCAGTGCGTCTCAGTGGGAGCTTGTGTTTAGTTTGCTAACCAATAAGACTGCCCAAAAATCTTAAAACGTAGCTGCTTTCCTGTAGAAAATATTAAGACTACTTTTCCTGCTTTCTGTCATGCTCCAACACACACATATATAAAAGACCCAGCAGATAAAATGCTTCAATTAAGACTTGCTGCTACAATGCCCCTTGGGTATGACAGCTTGCTTCTCCTCTGTCTCCTCAGTGGGTTTGGCTTCCTGGACAGGCTAAGAGCTGAGAAGCGGAGATAAAAGCAGTGACAGGAACTGGAGCAGAGAGAAACAGAGCCTTGTCCCCAGCAAGGCATTGATGCTGTGCTTCTCCCACCACACAGTGTGTCCGAGTGCCGAGAGGAATGACAGGGGCACAGAACAGCGCTGTCCAATCTGACTTATAAGGCAGTGTAGCAGCATAAGTCATCCAAAACCCAAATGACACTGTATTCTACAGTTGAGTCTGAAAAATGGCTTTTTCCACTTAAAATCACTGCAAATTGCACGGTCCAGAGCCAGACATTCCACCAAAACCTGACACTTTTCACAAGCAGGCCTACCACTATGCTTCTGGTCTTCTCCAAAGTCTCTGTTGCCGGAATCACAATCCCTTCCTTTTGAATCTATCAAGATTGCATGACCCTTCTGAAGTGAGTCTGCAGTCTGGAAAATAAGTGTTTGGACTGGGTACACAGCATGGTGGGCAGCAGAATTGCTCAGTGTAATCATTGCACCCAGCCTTCCCAGGAGCCTCCACACAGGGAAGGGGCACAGGCAGCATCAACACCCCCAGCTCCTTGTGTCTTTGCTGGCAAATATAAGCATTTTGGGGTCCAGTAAAAGTTTTGAAAACAGCTGTTCACTCGTGTTGAGTCAGCCACACTGCACTGATTCAGTGTACATACATTGTTTAAACTTAAAATAATAAAATAATACTGTATTGCTGCATTTTAACCCAGCAAGCAGCTAACTGTTATACAGCCTTTCACCCCTCCCAGTGGGATGGGGAAGAGAATTGGGAAAAATATTTTGTAGAACTTGTAGGTTGAGGTAAAAACTATTCACTAAGACAGAAAAGAAAAACAGCAGTAGTGATAATAATGCTTACATAGGCCTACAAACAAGTGATGTGATTTCTCACCACCCACTAACTGATGTTCAGCCAGTCCCTGAGCAGTCGCTTCCTTCCGGCCATCTCCACTCAGTTTCATAGTTGTTTTTTTTTTATATTGTGTCATATGGTATTGAATACCCCTTTGGCTAGTTTAGGTCAGCTGTCCTGGTTCTATCCCTTCCCAATTCCTTATGACCCTCAGCCATCCTGCTGGCAAGACAGCACGAGAAGCTGAAGCATCCTTGGCTCTGTGCAACACTGCTCAGCAACAATTAAAACATCGGTGTGTTATACAATCTGTTTTTTTCCTAAAGCCAAAACATAGCATCACACCAGGCACTATGACAAAAATCAACTCTGTTCTAGCTGAAATCAGTACATGTGTATATTTTAAGGTATCAACGTTTTTACTGTCATACTCTGAAGTATATGATAGGGAAAGTTAACTTTCAGAGGAAACTGAGAAGACACTGCAGTTCAATAGTTTCAGATAAAATTATCCTGATTATGTTCTTTGCTTGGTATAACTTGTCAGGATTTGATCTCTCTGTTTTGTATTTGTGTTTATAGCATAATTTCACATGTAACCAATATAAAATATAAAAAGAAAAAATCAAATGCAGAACACTGAAAGAAACAGACAATTATTTCTATCTCAAACAACTGAATTGAACTGAAGGTTCACAATATTCTGTTTTGGTTTTGCAAAACCAAAACTATAGTCAGCACAAACTGGCTGCTGCAGAGTGCCTAAGAAAGAATAGGGGTAGCAGAAAAAAAGCTTGGACTCTGCAGCTGAGGTGCTTTTGATCCCCATCCCCTGATATCAGCTTTCACTTACAGCCTGTCTCTATTCACCCCACACATCTCACAACGATGTCTGCGAAGTATTGATTCCAGTAGAAGATTCAAGGCATTTTATTGTCATTCCTTCTTTGTTTACTCCTTCAATGAAATGGGAAAGGGGGCTCTTCAGCCAGAACCTCATCTGGCTCCTCTTCCTAGAAGGAAAGCAAAATAGGATGTTTGCACACCAAGCATGTAAAAAGACAGTAGGATGCTGATCGTCACTGACCACAAGATATATATTTTTAAAATAGCTGATTTTTTTCATTATGTAGCCCTGGTCACTCATGTATTGCAAAGAATAATGAGGACCTAAAATAACAAAACAGGAGCTGGGAAATCAGAACACCAAATTTTATACTGCTCTCTAAGTGCTTTATAACCTGATGTGATGTCAGGTGTTATTTACCGGTTGTAAGCCAGCTCAGAAGATGAATACTGGGAGTATTTCATCATTTCAAGCTGGAACAGTGGGCTGCCTGACAGCAGCATTATGAACAACTTATAATTTCATAATTAAAGTTCAAGAGTGCCAAAATAAAGAAAATTACATCAATCAACAGCTGCTAATGGACACCACTGTGTATTCCATTTCAGTGAAACTATGACTTCATAAAGATCAATTATGTTGCATGACAGAGGTTAAAACTGCGTAATTATTGGAAATATTGCCTGATAACAGTGAACTTGGAAAGACCTGGAGACTGTTCTGCTCTCAGAACTTGGAAGATAAGAAAGTGAAGCAGAAGGGTAAAGAGAGGTGATCCTTCCCCACCACTCAGCATTGGTGAGGCTGCACCTGGAGCACTGTGTCATTTCTGGGCCCTCCAGTACAAGAGAGACATGAACATACTGGAGAGAGTCCAATAGCTGGATATCAAGATGATCAAGGGTCTGGAGTACCTCTGCTATGAGAGTCTGAGAGAGCTGGGACTGTTCAGACAGGACAAGAGGAGTCTCAAGGTGGATCTGTCAATGTCCATAAATACTTGAAGGGAGGGTGCATAGAGGACAGAGACAGGCTCTTCTCAGTGGTGCCCAGTGCTAGGATACGAAGCCACGAGCACAAACTGCAGCCCAGGAGGTTCCCTCTGAACACCAGGAGCATTGCTGCACTGTGTGGGTGCCGGAGCACTGGCACAGGCTGCCCAGAGGCTGTGGGGTCTCCTTCCTGGAGCTCTCCAGAAGCCGCCTGGCCATGGGCCTGGGCACCCTGCTCTGGGTGGTGCTGCTGGAGCAGGGGCTGGGCCGCAGGGATACAGAGAGCCCGGCCCGCCTCAGCCAGCCTGAGGTTCTGTGAGTCTGTGATTCTATAAAAGAGGCATGAGACTGTCTTCTGAGCACCACCAGAGAGACATCCCCCAGGGTACTGGATGCCTGAGTTCATGCAATGGATTGCGTCTACCCTCAGCTGAGCCAGAGAAGTTTAGACACTCATTCAGCATCGTTTGCAAGGGTTAGCCTAGTCATGCTTTGGATGTCATAGACTCTGTTGATGTGGTTCATGATTTAGTCATTTATCCTTAGGCATCTGGTTTCATTTTTAAACATTACGGGATATTCTGTTTGTCACTGTGCAGACTCTCAGATGAAATGATGTGACACACCTGGCGACTGCAGAGCAATATCTTGGATACTTTATAGGATCTCAGAGAGCATTAATCACCAAAACTTACACAACTGATCTCCTAGACCATCAACTACAGCAGAAGCTTATAGTCACAGCTCAAATGTAAAGGGTAATATAGAGACACGTGAATTTGGATGACTTTACAATTCAGCTGAACACCACCTCCACTTAGCCAGTAAACTTCATCTGCAGTAATCAAAATACACATCCTGTAAAAGATTGCTTGTTTCTTATTCTTTAGGGCTCTTCAGATTCAGTATATTCTTGGAGTTGCTTTTAGCTCCTTTTGTGTTTTCTCCTCTGTCTTCCAGTCTCTCCCCTCCACCATTTTCCACATCTTTTATCCACTGCTCTTTATACATAGAATGGCTTTCCTCCTTCAGTTCCTGCACCCTGAATCCTGTCACAGACTTTAGAAATTACCAAAGCCACTTGCTCTCTGATGTGTAGCAATGCACCGTACCACAGAGCTCTGGACAGAATGTCTGCTGCTGTCTGAAGTCCACATTTTGCCAGCTGGGCAATACAAGTCTGACATTCCTCTAGACAGAGGAACATTTTCAACGTTAGTCCATGCTTAGCACTGGTCAAATGCTCTCTAACTAAACAGGGTGCTATACAAGAAAATAAGTGGCAGCCAAGATTTTGAAAACTGATGGGATTCAGATAAACCAGCTCTTAGCATTTACTACTAGCTAACTGTAGGCACTCCTTAGTCTCTGTGCTGTTTGGTTCGGATGCTATTTGGAGACACTGAACCTGTTCAAATGGCATAACACCATTTTGTGAAGGTACCACTGTATTCTTTGAGCCAAGTAGTTTAAGCATGTATCACTGTAATTAATTTTTTCAGATCTGCTGATAAACATATATATATATATATTTATATCTCCTGGAGCAACAAAATAAATGTTTTTAAATTTATATGAAAATGTCAAATGACTGATTCAGTTCTCCCAGGAATTTCTGCAATGAGTATAAAGCTACTTACAACTACGTCTAATTCATGAGTGTATATAAGTTACAAAACTTCTTTAAAAATTTTTTTAGTTTTAAAAATTTTTTAATTAAAACTTAAAAAACAGAGTAACAAAAACATAAAACTACTAGGATATTTGACCTTGTTTTTGTGAAACATGCATCAATGTCTGGTTCGATGGAAGTGGTTGCAATTCTTAGTGAGTTCTCAAGGTATTCATCAGAGATTTTTGGTTAAATATTACTCTTCCTGTGATTCATCCCTGAAAAAAGTTGTTCACAAATGTACATACTGCCAAAAACCAATGACATGAATAAGGTGTGATTGTGAAGCACGGGATATTTTTTTCTGTTAAGACAGGTCTTACAGAACTGTAGTAAAGACATGATCAAATTTTTCTCTCAATTGAATGTCTGATTACAGTTTAATACACTCCATTTGAAAATGTGCAGATAATGTATTTTTGTCAACTGAAAATGGAGTTGCAAATATACCAAAAAATTGATGATTTTTTCAGAAATCTTGAAACCTATTCTCAAATACCTTTAACAAAAATGAAAGCAAGACTGCATATTTTTCACTGTTCACAGAATTATATTTAGACAACACATCAAAATACACAAAATTATTTCCCATTACTTGAACTTACCATAATTGAAGTTTCATTTTGAATGTTGCTATGGTTTGAAATATAGCACAGACAAGTTGATTTTCACCTTGAAGACACATTTAACTCATTTACGTGACTGGTCAAATCCACCAAAATTGCTAAATCTGTGAGCCACTTTTCATCTTCAAATTTTGCTATAAATGTTCCTTTGGATTCTATAAAGACTTGATTTCATTTCACAAATTAGAAAATCTTTTTAGCATTTTACCCCAACCTAGCAAAGTAAAGATTTTTTTTTTAGAAAAGTAAACAATTACTCCATAATCAGCATCCATACTTTTAAGGAACTCCTGGAACTGGTGATGATTCAATACATTGGATTTTCACAGCTTCTGTGATAATTTGCATGACATTATCCGTTTTTAAAGCTTTCACACATAAATTTTCTTTATGTACAATGCAGTGATATTTCATCAAACGTGGGTTGCCGGTGGTAATTGTATCTTTTTTACCAACAAATCACGGGGACACCATCGCTAGCTGTACCAGAACTGTTGACAAGTGTTAAAGAAAATTGCTTTAGTGTAATTTTTACTGCTTCATAGAAATCAAGAGATTTAGTTGTGTTTTTTTAATGGGATCAAAGAAGCCATTTCTTCAGTGACTTTATCTTCATTATCAATACCTCTAATGAAAATGGCAAGTTGAGCCATATCTGTAGCATCAGTACTTTTATCTAGCGCCAAAGCAAAAAATCTGAAATTATCAGCTTTACTCTGCAGATTTCTTTCAATAGATGTTCCTATTTCTTCAATTCTCCTGGCTACAGTCTGGTTTTAGAAATATCTAGTTTTTTTCAGGGCACATTATATCTGTCATACTTTCTACATATTGTCTAATAAGCTCACCATCAGTAAATGGTTTTGATTTTTTCACAATCAGATTTGTTACCACGTAACGGCATTTTATAACAGAGTCTGTTTGAGTTTTAACTTTTTTCAAAGACTTTGTTTAGATGACAGGCTTTTTTTCAGTTTCACTATTTTGTCTTTACAAAGCATTCCTTGATATGCATCGAATTTGGCAGCACGTTATTGCAGATAATGTCTTTTCAAAGCGCAATCTTTGAAAACCAACACAGTTTCCTTAGAAATTAAGCACAGTGCCATATGATTTGTCTCGACAAGAAAACACTCGTCTGTCCATTTTTCCTTGAACACCCTTCCTTCATCCACAATTTTTCTTTTTCTGGGTTCTGTTTTCTTCTGAGATGCTGTGAGGGAGGTTGAAATATTAGCACTGGCATTGTTCTCAACAAGCAGGAGAAGCACGTGCCACGTGTAATACATACAGGGCTCAATGTGACGGAGTGTGCGCAAGAGGCAGACAGCACTGCACCATGCCCTCCCCTTCCCCTGGTTCCAGCCCAGACAGTGCCAATGGAACACTGATGTCCGATTGTTGCTGACCTATGAGCGCACACACAGGGCAGGGGCCACTGCCATGACAGTGCGGGGCAGGGAGTGGCCGAATTGCAAGCTGCGTCAGGGCCACATGCAGCCCGCAGCTTGGACATGCCTGGTCTAGTTTAAAATGCTGGACTGTTTTCTCAGGCAAATACCCCAGCATTATCTCAATTTCATTAGGATCAAGAACACTTCCCTAATGCTCCTGGATTTCCACAGAAAAGAAATGAATAGTACGTGCAGTTCTCTAAGCGGTCAGACAACAGTGGGCCAGGATGCTGGGTGCACTGCTGCACCCCAAGCTGATAATCCATATGCAAACAATATTTCCTAACCCTTCAGTCTGTGCCTGTTCCAATCTCTTGCAGGCGGAGAACACTTTTGTGTGTGTACAGTGCAGAGCAAGCTGTCAGTGCAGAGTAAATAATACATAACTAGTTTTATAACTAGGATTTAAAGTGTATAACAGCCCTCTCGCTGCAGCTGAATATTTGCTTACTGGGGGAGCTGAGTGACATTTGAATGCACACATCTAGGCAAGCAGCTAGTCAGTCAAGGGAAAACTGTCATTCTCCTGATGCCAGCATGCAATCTGGGGCACAAGGGTGATGCTAGGTTCCAGCTCCAAGCAAATCTTGGATTTGCTTCTTCAGGGGAAGCACCTCAGGGTGTAGGACTGCTTTTCTAAGTGTGCTTTCCTAGACCTGAAGCAACTCTGAATGCACCAAATGTGCTGTTACAGCACTGTCTCTGGGGTAGCAGTACCCCTGTGCAAGGTACATCAGGAATGGGCAGGTAAAAGGAGCTTCGGCTGTCCCTGAACCCACCTCTCTGAAAATGAAAAAAAAATAAAGTAATATCTTCAAGGAAGGGTAGTATGTGTATTTTGAACCAGTTTTAATGCCTCTTTTGCACTTCTCACTGACGTTATCCATATTTTCATTCCAGCTGGAGAAACCAGACAGAGTCAAACAGTTTACCTTGATTTGTTTGGTGTTAAAGCAAAAAGCTTTTTTTTTTTTTTCCATAGGAATACTGACTTGGAAGGAACCCACACCATCAAATCTTGTTTCCTGCAACCTCTTTCAATCATATCACTTTCTCCCTTTCATCAGCTGATTGTGCTCTGTCTAGAATCTACTTAAGTCCTTTGCACTCCTTGTTCCTAATGGAAAACTGTTCCAGAGCCTCATTCTTCTTCTGGTTAGAAACCTGTTAATTTGCAGATTATGAGCAGTGCTAGCCTGTTTATATCACTTAGTTCTGATGCCTGTCTTCTTTTCCTCAATACAGAGTCATGTTTCTCTGAGGTGCTTTGATGGAGCAATCAATCTCTGTTTCACTTGGCTAAATAAGCTGAGGCAAGTTTCTTCTTTATCTCATCTTCAGCAAAATCACTTCTAATCAACAAAGGTCCAAGCAACTCCGCTCTATACCATTTGGGAATTTGCACTCAGGAAGGAAAGCCATCTTTGTAGAAAAAAGACCATGCCATAAGATGGCATTTTCATAGAATCATAGAATCATTTGACTTGGAAGCAACCCTTAGAGGTCATCTAGTCCAACTCCCCTGCAGTGAACAGGGACACCTACAGCTAGATCAGGTTGCTCAGAGCCCCATCCAGCCTGACCTTGGATATTTCCTGGGACAGGGCATCCATCACCTCTCTGGGAAACCTGTTCCAATGCCTCACCACCCTTGTGGTAAAAAACTTCTTCCTTATATCCAGTCTAAATCTCCCATCTTTTCGTTTGAAATCATTTCCCCTTGTTCTATAGCAACAGACCTTTCTAAAGAGTCTGTCTCCTTCTTTCTTTTAACCCTCTCTAGATACTGAAAGGCCACTCTCAGGTCTTCGTGGATCCTTCTCTTCTCCAGGCTGAACAGTCCCAGCTCTCTCAGCCTGTCCATGGGAGGGATACAGATCTACCGAAAATGAAAAGAACTTCTCGCATGAGCTCAGAACAGCCAGGATAAAGTCCATGCCATTTTTCACTGTTCTTTCTATTCCTTTCCTCTGTAGGGCTATTCTCATTTTGATTCTTTCAGCTCCTTAGCTATCTAGAAACGTCTCCTGCACTTGGGGTAGCTGTGAGAATGGCTCCATGCATTAGTTGGTGTTCCCATAGATGTCTCATCACTCACAACAAATCAGGTCTCTCTGCCCAAAGCCCAGAGAGAGCAGTCTCCCTGCTCCTCCCACACAAAGGTTTTTATGACGCTGCCCTTTGCACAAGGCTGTGAAATGAGCAGGCTTTTCCTTGTACCCTCTCCTTCCTTACGCAAACCAGTGGGAGCCTTTGTTGGTCTTAACACGTGATCAGACTCACACAGAGTGCCAGTACTGAAAGATGATCTCTTCTGCCACAGGTTTTAACCTTGTATTCTTCAACATACAATACAGCTCTGGATTTAATGTTCCTCATAAGGACATGACAGCCAAAGATTCCTTCTGTAAGAAAAATACAATTATGACTTCTTTTAGAATGTTATTTTTAATAGGTTGTCACAGATATGATTAAGCCATTGGAGGCTGTTAAAAATATGACACTCCAGACACTTGAACATGTTTTCAGCAATTCATGTTTGGATTGGGAAGTTACCTTTGCAATGCTCATTATTGTCTGCCCATATCTGGACAGGTTTATTTCACATCCTTACTTGGCAGCCTTTAAGTTTCACTTCTCATGTAGTTAAATCTTACACTTTTTTTTTCTTTACCAGGCAGGTACAGTGCAACTGCTAGTAAAATAAAGATCCACTTACTCATAGGTGATAAAAATTCACAGTAAAGCCACAGATGTAGCAGAGTGAGAATTACTGTAGCAGCAGGAACAGGAGATAAAAGAGGATTACATACGATGAAATGTAGTAATTGACTAGAAGTCACTGAAAAATACCAGATGGATGTCACTATTCCACACAGCTCTAATATGCCTGTAGACTTTATTGAGCCGCACTTGAGCTTTGCTTTTAGTATTTTCCTGAGTGTAATTGAGGTTTATTGATATGCTATTATGGGCCAGTTTATATGTGACCATAAAAAATACAGTTTGAGGCCCCTGTATATCCAGGAACACCGCACTATTCCGTGCAGCTAAAGACAGTTGCATTAATGACCACAATAAGATAAATTCCCGTTTCCTCCATTAGACTTTTGCATAGAGTATGAACAGTAAATGCTTCACACAGCATTTAAATTGCAGGAGCATTTTCAGTGAGGGATTGCAGCATAAAAGATCAGGCACGCAATTTCAGATACTGCCAAAAGAAGCTTATAGGGGATTTTGATTCTGGTTTTAAGTAAAAAGAAAACAAATCTACATACTATAATGACTTGCCAGAGCCAACGTGGGGCTCAGCTTAGTTATCAAGAATTTATTTTTCTATTTATTTTAGCACTGGGGGGAGAGGAAGAAGGAAATATTTGTATTTTGGCCTGCTTTATCTCTTTCCATCTGGCAGGCGTTGAAAAAATGGAAGTGAGGGAAAGCTGGCTCTCCCATTTAAAGCTGACGTATTTCAGCTCTTCTTATTGAGTTAGAAGGTCCTGCTACATTTCCCGTTTAGCTGGCAGGAGGGTGCCTCAGTGGCCAGAATTTGCTATTAGCAGGGCAAGTTGACGCTTCATCCAAAAGTTTCTGCCTTCTTGGCGTGGGATTAGAGCATTACGCATGGGATGACAAGGTGTCTCAACTGAGAAATCCACCATGGCTGGATTTTCACAATGGATTGAGACATGGAGGTAGCTGGGAAATAAAACAAACTCTGACATGGCACCTCCAAAACAACAAAATGTGGTGATGTCTCAGATGCTGCTCACTGGCTGAGCCAGGAGCCCAGTTCAAGCTCTGGTCAGAGAAAACATAGCTCCTGGAAATAAATGGGTGTGCTGCTTTGAGGACAGTCATGAGGCAAAGAGAGGAAAAGAGTCCAGAGGTCCTGGTGCTGGGATGCTCTATGAGGAGGGCATGGCTGACCAGCCAGGAGTGAGCACCTTCCCCTACTATGGTGCACCAGCTGTGAGCCCTCTCCAGTGTGTCAGTTCCTCCACTAGGCCAGCCTCCACAGAAATGCTCCCTCCTTTCAGTCATCTTCATCTCGCTATCTTTCAGCGCCCAGCCCAGAGCAGAGGAGCTGAGGGGAGGCCTCATGGCGGCTGCAGCTCCTCACAGGGAGCGGAGGGGCAGCGCTGAGCTCTGCTCTCTGTGTCAGTGACAGAGCCCGAAGGAACGGCATGGAGCTGTGTCAGAGGAGGGGCAGGTGGGGGTTAGAGAAAGGTTCTGCACCAGAGGGTGGTGGGAGTGGAACAGGTTGCCCAGGGCAGTGGGCACAGCCCCGAGCTACTGGAGTTCATGGAGTGTTTGAACACCACTCTCAGACATAGGGTTCGGATTTTGGGTGTTACTGTGCAAAGCCAGGAGCTGGACTCCATGATCCTTATGGGGTCCCTTCCTACTCAAGATATTCTATGATTCTGTGATTCCATTCCCCTATCAGCTATAGTTTTCCCAGCTTCTCCACTTGTGGCCTTTTCCATCAGCATTGCAATGCCAGATCAGAGGCATGCAAGTTAGAGTGAAATATTGGGGTGCCGGCACTCCAGCCCCACAGCCAAGCAGCCGTCCCTGAGCCAGGTGCAGAGCCTGGCACAGATGGGTGGCACTTGCAGGTTTGCAGAGGGATGCAGGGCAGGGGGGTTCCAGGCATCTGGGGAGCATCAGTGCAGCATCAGCACGGCTGGCCATGTCAGCAAACCCTGCCCACACCACAGATGTTTCTCTGCTTCTTTCATTAATTAATTACTCTAAACCAGCACATCAGCATCACTCACCATCTCTCTGTTCCTGACACAGAGGATTGCACGCGTATCCTGCCTTCAAACAGCTTTCATGCAAAAGGAAAGGAGGCACTTCCCACCCCTTCCAATCTACTTCAAATGTTTCCTCATAATACATTCGTTCTTTGATTTTAAGACATTATGTTTGTCATTTTACTCGCAAAGGAAAGACAGCACCATTGCTGCCATTTAATTTTAAGGTAATGATTTCCCTTTATCCTCAGTAAAGACTCTCCCTCCATTTTGACTCTGGTAGAGAAGGTTGGAGAGCCAAGCAAACATTGTCCTGCTCTGCCACGTGTGCTACATGTACAAAATCACATATGCCCTCATTTTCCTTCCCCCCCTGCTAGGGGACCTCCACTTCTCACAATTCCTGTTCAGTTCAGTTTATCTTTCTCCTGTACACCCAGTCAGCAAGGTGCCTTTGAAAGCATCAAAAACAATGATAACAGTTGACCTGACTCCTCTGATACACACCTAACCCTGACTGTGTCACTGACTGAACCGCAGTGCACTGTGGCTGTGGCCACTGATATTGAGCCTGTAATTAAAATTTTGCACTTATTATGGAGAAGATGTGCCCTGTGTGCTGGGTATTTTAATCATTCTGCAGCAAAAATCATCTTTTTGTTGTTTCTTCCCTTTAAAAACATCTCTAATGAGCACTGGCTTATAGCTAGCATGAGTGCAGCAATTCAGTACTTACTCATCTTTAGGAATTAAATTGTGGGAGGCTGTCACACATACTTGCCCTTAAACCCGTTCAAATAAAGTTTTATTTGTACAATATAAAGTAATTATACTGTGCTAGGACACATGTAATTTTCATTTATGTAAATGGGGTCTTTATAGGAAAAACGTGTTATTTTAGCTGTAATGTTGTCCAGACTGTGCATGTTGCTACTAGATACTTTTCATGATATAAAAGCATCATAATATATAGATTTTGCTTCTTTTATTCAGATATTTTTATATATAATATGAACAGAATGCCCTTACACGAAGTGGCAAAAAGGAGCTTACAATAATCATTTTAAATGATTTTTAGCATATTAAAAAAAAAAGTGAAAAGTAGTGTATTAAAAAGTTCAGAAATGAAAAATACTGTTTCTGCATTTCTGCTTGGAACTCTTACCCCAACTCCAGAAAATGAAATAAGGACATTTTTCTAAACAACCTGCATTTAGTGTACATAAAAGCAAATATTCATCTTAACAAATTAGGAAAATAGGTATTTATATTATTTAGGTCTTATTTTGTGATACGTTTTTTAAGAAAACTACTTGGCGATCGCAAAACAACTCCACAAAACAGTTTAATGTTACAGAACACATGCCATAGCTTTAAGGGAACGCACCAACTTACTAACAGGAAAAATGTGATGAAAATTACTTTTGCTTTCTACAGTTTTCCCTCTCAACAAAACATCCATAGCACATTATTCCCCTGAACAAACACCAGTCTTGCCTTCGGGTCTCTAGCATCTATTTCTTACACACATACATAAAATTATTTTCTGATTGTTCCTCTAACTTCAATTTGCTGTTCTACAGGACATCTCTTGCCTACATATTTAAGAAAGCACCATCTACATCACCAGTAATAAGTTATAAGCTTCCACAGGAACAGATAACAAGTAGATTAAATGTATAGTTCAGCATTTGAAGACGAAACTGTGAACACTGGCAAGCCACCACCTTGACATTTGCTTACATTCATCTAGAACCTGACTTAAATATGTTTGGCTTTTTGCTTCAGTATAATGCCACTGCCTTCCTCTGGAAGGATATATTAAAAATGTTATAAAAATAGAGCACAACAGAAAAATGTCTGGATGTAATATGCAACTCCACTGCAAGCATCAAATTATATTCAATAGAAAGTCATGTAAAGAAGTAGCTATATGAAGCCTAGCAGAATAACAACCCCTGACAAGGATAAAGGGCTGAACTGGAGCAGTTTGAATATGTCAGATGTTCACAGTCATGTTACGGAGCATGAAAAATAAAAGTACTTTAGTTACTTCTTTTGATCCTCACGTATATATGAGCTCCAACACAACCATAGAAAATCACTTGGCGTCTGATAAACTGCAGAACGGGCATTTGGTACCAGCTTTAATTATTCCCCAGTGTTTCTCTTGCACCAAGTATTTGCTAATTAGCATGCCGCCCTACTGCCAAAGGATGGATGAGATAAAAACAGAAACAAGAGGAGAGATGAAAGGAGATGGATGGGGGGAAAGGCCTTTCAGCTGCCTGTCTCTTCTCTCTGAGGATCTCTCTCCCAAACTACCTTAAGTCAAGTGGCTGACACACGGTTATAGTGCTGGTACAGATGCATCTGGCTCAAGTGCAGTTATTTGGTACATTCCACTTTATCTTTGCTTCCCACAGCCGTGACAAGAAGCCAGATTCTCTCAAATATCCACACAACTGTAGCAGAGCAAATGCTCCTAGTTGCTAACAATAGAAATAACCATTTTTTCTGAGTTCTGTATTCTATTTGGAGCCGCTTCTCTCAATTTTAATAACTTCACATTTTCAGAAATGCATATAATTAGCTCTTTCCTGGCTGAAGTGAAATAAGCAAAACTGTTCTCTCATCAATCAAAAAGAAGTTAGAGAAAAGAAGGCTGATTACAGCGCACACATGGTAACATCTCATCAAATATTCTACTTTATGAGGGAGAGAAGAATCAGACATGAAGTTTATATCATAATCATATCAAATAAATACTTGCCTGCTGTCTCATCTGCAGCTCTGCAGCTGAACTGGCATGACAGCCCCAGTATTTATGAAGTCTGACAGAGGAGTGCAGCTCAAGGGGTTCTGATATATGCTGGCACAGATACATCCTTTTTACTTTATTTTGTTGCTCTGATCAGACAGAAATTTATCACTCTGATTAGAAAGTATTTATGCCAGCGAATTCATAATGCTGTAAAGCATCCCTCCTCCATATTCTCTGCATTCACAGCTTTGGAGATTTTCAGGGAAACAGGGGAAAGCGGGAAGGATATGTGTATTTCATAGCAGTCACGATTTTTAGCAAGATCTGTAGGCAAAAAACAACTTGCAAGCTAGTAACCACCATTTAAATGGGTTTGGAGCTCTTTAGGGAAGCTAAGGGACCCTTCTTTCAGATTGTAATCATAAATATCACAATACATAGCAACCTGATTTTGCCTATATGCCTCACTGTGGGGATAATAGAAGGGCTGCTTCTTTATGGAACTCTCTCCGAGCAATTTTGGGTTTCTGTGTAGAAAAAGATAGCTTTAGAGTACCCATTGCTCACAGAAACGCCTGGCCTCCATCCTGAGCACAATCAAATCTACTAATAAATACCAGCAGAATGCTGGTACTGGGGAGATATTTCTGGTGAGATCATCTTAAGCATTTTGTTCTCCCGATATGTATTGTCATAAACAACCCGCCTGTAAAATACATCATTAGAGCATCAATCCTTATAATTATATACAGCAGACTTAGGAGCAATTGAATAGAAACATTTCCCCGTTCAGTACACACCAGTTGTTCCCCCTTGTATTTAAACCTACTGTTAGCAACGCAGAGGCCCCATATTTCACAGCTCACTGTAATTTTGGCACCAGTCAGAAGCCTGCCTAGCACTTCTGCACTGATCAGATCGCATTACTGTTATAGTATTTCTGCTAATAAACCTTTCCCTTTGCTGGTAAGTTGACTAACAGCTTTGCAGACCACAGATGAACAAATGAATAGATACGAATTTTGTAACGTTGGTTGCCAAAGTGGTCTTTCACTCACGCAGAACAAGTTAATTCCATGAGCATCGAATGGGGCAAAGCCCCCATTTCTTGCCATTCGTGTCCTCTGCTATTAGATTTGCTTGCCAAATCACACAAAACTTTTCCATTAAGCCCACAAACACATACAATGTCTTCCCAAGAAATACACTGGCATTGATCCTTGGGCTGGCACAGCACGTCCAGTCATGCCAGTAAGCCAGAGAGATCAGACATAAGCCAGGCATGAATTTGCAAGTGTTCATGCTCCCATTCCTCATCTACCCGACAGCCTGTTTGTATAAAACTGGTAAAAATGTAATTACTATTGAGACCTCTGTCAAAACTGTCTGGAAACAGCCACTGAGTTCAGGAGTTATTAAGAGTGAGGAGAGAGACCCAAGAGCTGAAGAAGAGCTCATCTCAGGCTTGTTTCCATGGGAAATCAAGATGCAAACTTTTAGAGAAAGTGGTCTTTAGTACAGTCCACAGCCTGCGTGAGGAGAGCTGGGAGCAAGCCAGCCTCACTCCAACGGGGAGAGCTGTCAGGGCTACTCAGGAAGGGAATGTCATAGGGGAGATGCACAGGGTCAGCCAAAAGAGGGAAAACTGCTGGATTTCCAGAAGAGTCAGCTATTTGCAGCCAAACTCAGCTGCACTGCCTGGACTAATAAAGCCCTTCACAGTGGTGGCTGATGAGGCAGAGAGGGACTCCTACACCTTCTGGCTTGGTGGCAGCAACAGAAGCCCTGGAAGTAGCCTCTCAGTGACGCCTTCTGAATCCCAACAGGGAGATGGGGTGGGGCAGCAGCTCCTGTGCCATCCTTGTCTCATTCAGCTAACAAACATTCTGTAGCCTTACCATTAGTCTTCAAAAGGACTTTTCCCTGTGGAGCTTTGCAGCTATCCCCCACAGAGCACAGGCTGAGGTCTCCTCATTGGCAGAGTTTATCTTCATGTTCACGTTGCAGTGTGCAAGAAAGTGGAAGCTATAAATAAAGTTTTCCCTCTCTTGGGGAGTCTGAACAGGATCTCTCCTGGATAGCACCTTCAGTATACAGTAAGATACAAACTGTTGTATTTTTGATTTTAGAAAATAAAGCTAAAAGTGTAGAAACTTCCTCTAATTTATATGGTTTTGTTGTGACTCTCCTGATGACTCTTACTAAAAACCTGGCCAATTATCTATCTCATTTCAAAGTAAACTTGTATAACTCAGAATGCATAACCTGCCTGAGTCTTTGTTTATAATGGCTTGATTTTTAATTTGATATTTAAGCAAACATTTTGTGAGGTAAAAAAAATAAAATGTACTTCCATACCTGACTT